>NC_089805.1:48495277-48730277 GCF_029633855.1 Hoplias malabaricus
GACCATGGTCCTGCAGTCTGGCCCAGATCCCACCAGCGCTGACCAGACCACAGCACACTGACCATGGTCCTGCAGTCTGGCCCAGATCCCACCAGCACTGACCAGACCACAGCACACTGACCACGGTCCTGCAGTCCGGCCCAGATCCCACCAGCGCTGACCAGACCACAGCACACTGACCACGGTCCTGCAGTCCGGCCCAGATCCCACCGGCGCTGATCAGCCCACAGCGCACTGACCATGGTCCTGCAGTCTGGCCCAGATCCCACCAGCACTGACCAGACCACAGCACACTGACCACGGTCCTGCAGTCCGGCCCAGATCCCACCAGCGCTGACCAGACCACAGCACACTGACCACGGTCCTGCAGTCCGGCCCAGATTCCACCGGCACTGACCAGACCACAGTGCACTGACCATGGTCCTGCAGTCCAATCCAAATCCCACCGGCGCTGACCAGCCCACAGCGCACTGACCACGGTCCTGCAGTCCCTCCCAGTGGGTTCATATAAGGATCTGAAAGATCCTACAGATCCTATGAGCCAAGACCTAGTCTAATTCCTGAGGGTTAAAGTGTCCTGCAGGTACAAATGATGTTAAAGCTCCCAAAGATCTTAAAGATCCTGTAGATAACTGATGTCCTCAAGATTTTAAAAATCCCAAAGATCATGAAGGTCTGGATGATCCTAAAAGTCCTGAAGATCTGATCTGATATATTCAGAAGATCTGGACAATCACAGCTAGGACAATCAAAGACTCTAAAGACCCTCAATGTTCTGGAGATTCCAGCTCCAGCCAGAAACACTGGGACAAGTGGCCTCCAGAACTCATCGCTCAACACCAGCTCCTGATCTCCCTAATGTTCATGTGAAGGCTGAACATCATCACACCCTCACAGCAATGTTCAACTACACCTGGTGTAAAGCCCTCCCAGAAGAGTGGCACTGCAACTTCTCTCTAGTGCTTTTCTGTTTCAGCAGAAAGAGCAACTTACCCCTCTCTCTCTCTCTCTCTCTCTCTCTCTCTCTCTCTCCCTCTGTCTCTCCTCTCTTTCTCTCTCTCCGCTAAGTGTTTGACCCCGGATTACCCAGCGCTGCTAATGTTCATTTAATCAAATGCAAATTACAGCTGCGTAGGTCACAGGAGACGTATTTATCAGGACGCTTTCCTGATGCAGGCTGCATCCCACGCTTTCAGTTCTCTCTCTCTCTCTCTCTCTCTCTCTCTCTCTCTCTCTCTCCTTCATCTCTGCTCTCTCTGTAACTCCTCTCTTTTCTCTCTCTCTCCCTTTTTTCTCTCGCTCTATTCCCTCTTCCTCTCTCTCTCTCTCATTAATATTCTATTATTCAGGTCTCAGTCAGTTTCTACAATTACAGTCACATTATTCCCATCACTCAGAAAACTGCCTGTAATCTTCACACAGTTCCAACACTGACAAACATACACACACACACACACACACACACACACACACACACACAGAGAGAGCTCCTAGAAAGACTTATAAATCACTATAAACCAATTATAAATACGTTCTACTATAATCTATTAGGATATGAAGCCTTTATAAAGTATAGTGCAGCTGAAGAAGAAGATAAAGTATAGTGTATAACCACAGTGTGTGTGGAGTTTGGTCTGTTCTCCCTGTGCCCCCCATCCCCCTCCGCATTGATTTCAGAACAGGATTTCAGACCCATGGACAAAACCCCAAAATACTACCTAGTGTTCATGTAAGTCTCAGAATTTAGCTGTTTGAAACAGTCTAAATCATTTTAAAAAGTGTAAATCATTTAAAATGTGGAGTGGCAAATTGGAGCAGCAGGTAGTGTCTCTGTCACAGCTTCAGGGTCCTGAAGGTTGAAGGTGAAGGTTGTGGGTTCGAGCCCCGCTCCGGGTGACTGTCTGTGAGGAGTGTGGTGTGTTCTCCCTGTGTCTGTGAGGGTTTCCCCTGGGTGCTCCGGTTTCCTCACATGCTTCAAAAACACACGTTGGTAGGTGGACTCAAAAGTGTCCATAGGTGTGAGTGTGTGAGTGAATGTTTGAGTGTGTGTCACCCTGTGAAGGACTGGTGCTCCCTCCAGGGTGAGTTCCTGCCTTGCATCTGGTGATTTCGGGTAGGCTCCGGACCCACTGCAACCCTGAACTGGATAAGGGTTACAGACTAGGAATTCTGGGTTAGATTTACTTAGGTGGGGACTGACGTGGGAAGATTTGGGGGAGTAACTATAATCATACACAAGATAAGATGTAAAATATCCTATGCCAATCCATTAGAGTTGCACATAGGGCCCACCACACTCTCTACCTGTTGAAATTCCTGTTAAATCCTACACATCAACACTAAGGTTGCTGTGGCCATTTATGATCCAATCAGCAGCCGGCTATCCTTAACCACCATCCTCATCCTTATCCCAAACCACCCACTGCATCACTAGCTCTTCACAGGGGTCATCAGGTAGGCACCTCCCCTCGTCAGTGTTTCGCTGAATTAAACCCACAACACCTCCAAAAGGCTCAACAGTGAAGTCTGGCGTGAAGACCCACCCCCTCCAAGCCAGTTTTTCAGTCATTCCTTACCCTTAACCATCAACAACCGTAAATCCACACTGGCTTACCTGGTGACTAAGGCTGTATCTAGCCCCACTGGCACCGTTAATGCATACTTAGTGCCACCAGCTCCATGTGATCTTCACATCGCCTCACCAACAACCACAACAGCACCTCTACAGTGCATTTCCCCAAGTAATCTGTGCTCTCCTTATCCACAACCACTGACTAGACCTTTCAGCTGTTTCTGATAACTCCTTCACAGCTGCCCTTAGTTTTCTTAGTTAGCCCTTAGCAGGGATGTGGCCGATTTGGCTACAAGTCCT
This sequence comes from Hoplias malabaricus, assembly GCF_029633855.1. Lineage (NCBI taxonomy): Eukaryota > Metazoa > Chordata > Actinopteri > Characiformes > Erythrinidae > Hoplias > Hoplias malabaricus. Next base: position 48,498,150 of record NC_089805.1, read on the forward strand.
CTAAGACCTATCTCCACCGGTCTTACATGTGCCCACCACCCACTTTCCCTCACCTCAGTCACCAAGTCCACAAACTTCAGCTTCTTCCTTTCGAATTCTTAATCTACTTCACCCTCGAATGGAACCGTTAATGCTATGAAATTAACTATCCGTTTACTTTCAGAGTAGAACACCATGTCTGGCCTGAGTGAGTTAACACAATGCACTCTGGGACCTGCAGCTTTTTTCCTACATCCACCAACAATTTCCAATCTCTTACTTCACCCCATCTACCAATATTTGTAGCCTGTGCACTTTCTCAAAAGCATTCCCCCTAATGCACAAAGCTAACTATTTTATTACTACAGCTACTTGTCAATGCATTAACCTCTAGGCATGTGTTGTCCAACAAACATGCTACAACCCTTAGCACCTGATTATGTCTCCATGTATGCCTCCCCTGTGACAAACTAATTTTACAAGCTGATAGAATATGCTTCACCGTGCCAACCCCTACATAATCTACAACTAGGGTCTTCCTCTACCCACTGTCCAAGATTTTGCGGTGTTGGAAGGACGTCATAAGCTGCTCCAAGCTAAAACTTAAATATACAACTTGCCTCCATCGGCAAAAACTCTTGCCAGAATAGACATTTTGTTATGTGGCCTACCATCATTAATGCTTCCTTTACATGTCAAGGCTAGGCGGTACGGTGGTGCAGCAGGTAGTGTTGCAGTCACACAGCTCCAGGGGCCTGGAAGTTGTGGGTTAGATCCCGCTCCGGGTGACTGTCTGTGAGGAGTTGGTGTGTTCTCCCCGTGTCCAAAAACACACATTCCAGGGTGTATTCCCGCCTTGTGCCCAATGACTCCCGGTAGGCTATGGACCCACCGCGACCCTGAACTGGATAAACGGTTACAGATAATGAATGAATGAAAAAAAATGAACATGTTGAGGCTTCTGAATTTGTGGAGAACTTGAAATGATAAAACTACAAATATTTAACATTTAAAATTAGCCTGCTGTTATATAAAGTAATGAATCACATACTGAACACTGAGGCTGAAATCAGGATGTCCAGACTTTCAGCTTTTCACCAGACAGATCAGCCCCCTGTCCTCTGTACAGCCCTGTACCTGGACAGACGCCTAATATTCTGTTTTTTGGGAGTCCAGCTGAGGATGCTTTCTGCTATTGACTTGTGTGTGAAAAGGGATTCACTGATTTAACGTCATCGCCTTGTGATCTCAAAGCTGACCAACCAGCTAACAGCAGATAATGCAGCTAACCAAAGACATTTGCAATGACATACACACCCATCATTGGACTTCAGATGTATCTGCGTTGTGAGTGGACACAGTGGGCGCAGCCAAAACACACGTCTCATTCTCAAGTACAGTTTTCAGTAAAGAAAAATGCTTAAAACTATGAACAAAACCATAAATAGAAGCATGGTGTGTGGATTCCATCTGCTGGCGCCAGTGGCTGTGATAGCAGTCCCTTGTTCACAGTGAGTTCCAGGGAATGAGCAAAAACACCTCAAACTGGAAATTTCAAGGCGACTGATTCATTGCTTTCATCACATTACTGCCGTTGTCTCTAAAAATGACTTTACTCTTCTCAATTTTAACTTTTTCTCAGTTTTTCACCACCACCAGTGCTGGTACAGACAGTGGACACACGTCTGACAGATCTGGGCCTAATCTGTGTCACTTTAGGCTCTTACAGCTCAGTTACAGTGGTATATGTCGTCTGAGCCAGACATGGACCAAATGTGGATGCAGCCCAGATGTGGTCTACATCACCCCTAACATCTGGCCCAGAGTGAAGCTGTGGCTGACTGGATGCAGACTCAGTCGAAGGTGACATTCGTGAAATGTCAGATTGCCAAAAGTTCCAAATGTTTGAACAAATGTTGAAAACCCACATTTTCAACAACGGAAATGGGTTGGTCGTCCAGCACGATGGATCCGAGGACTTTCTCTGTGAGCAGCTTTGCTTTGTTGCTGTTTGAAGGGAGATTCTCATGTTTTTAAATGGTTGCCAGCAATGTTCACTGCTGTGGAAGACTTTTCTTCGAGGCACATGTTGCCTGTATAAATCCGGCATAACCCTTTCCACTAAACACTGACTGAGTATCCAGCAACAGAAGACAGGCAAAGCTCCCACACCAGGAGGACAAAACACATGGGGAAAAATACAGAAGGGTTGGACAATAAAGAAAATACTGCTGTGGGGCGAGAACGCTGAGGGGAGAACGCTGCTGTGGAGCTCGTGGGGTTTGGACCAAAGCAGGTCAGAGACGTTTCATTAAGAAACAGAACTGTATTCCACTGTAGAGAAGAGGGAGAGTATGTCTCCTATAATGAGACTCTCTGGTTCTCTGTGTTTATATCTGGGAGGATTCCTCCTCCTCCTCCTCCTCATGTCCCACTGATATCTGACCTGGTCTGAGGCAATACGCCAAACCCCCATTTATTCAGAGATCACTTTCTGAGCCTCCTGCCAAAGCCTCCGTCAGAGAAATATCTCCACACTGTCCCCAGAGGAGACAGAGTGAGACTAATCTGAGCCTCGTGAGTCTATAACACGGCTCAGACACTGATACTGAATAAAGTCTGATGGACAGGAGGACTGTCCCTCTCTGGGTTTCTCAGCTCTGGATCTTATCCACAACATCTGGCTCAACATGAAGCCTCTGTCCAAAGTAGGCCACTGTGAGTTCCACTTTTCCACACACCAGAGGAACACCATCACTCCAGAGAACACAGTTCTACTGTTCCACACACCAGAGGAACACCATCACTCCAGAGAACACAGTTCCACTGTTCCACAACCCAGAGGAACCCCATCGCTCCAGAGAACACAGTTGTACTGTTCCACACACCAGAGGAACACCATCACTCCAGAGAACACAGTTCCACTGTTCCACACACCAGAGGAACACCATCACTCCAGAGAACACAGTTCCACTGTTCCACACACCAGAGGAACACCATCACTCCAGAGAACACAGTTCCACTGTTCCACACACCAGAGGAACACCATCACTCCAGAGAACACAGTTCCACTGTTCCACACACCAGAGGAACTCCATCACTCCAGAGAACACAGTTCTACTGTTCCACAGACCAGAGGAACTCCATCAGTCCAGAGAACACAGTTCCACTGTTCCACACACCAGAGGAACAAACTGACAGTGTGGTTATGATAAAAAGAGGACTGTTTCCTCCACAGACGGCGAGGATCTGAAACAGCTGCTCGTCTCCACACCGTCTGGAGCACCATCTGGAACACTGTTCCCTCTCTCTCTCTCTCTCTCTCTCTCTCTCTCTCTCTCTCTCTCTCTCTCTCTCTCTCTGGTTTATCACTCCTCTCTGCTCTCTGGCACCATCCTCTATCTCTCCATCCACAACTGTGTAAACCCTCTGAAACAGACCCCTGTTTGTTCTTTTACACCAAAGAGTCTATTCACACCATACTGCTCTCTCTCTCTCTCTCTCTCTCTCTCTCTCTCACACACACACACACACACACACACACGCACTTGTATTTATATCCTGCTAGGACCTGGGCCATATCATATACTGTATATGTAAGCACTAATGTAATAATAAAATGCCCCATATGCATTGAATATATAATCACTGTCTCAAAAAAACCTTACAGCTGAATAAAGCATTAATCTATACACTCTTAACACTTTAGAGCATAAATCACTACATCTACAGGACACTGTGGAAGATACAGGACCCTGATACTGGCCAGACGTCACTGCTAAATGAGCCTGACCTTCCAGCCCTCAGACTACTCTGCAGGAGAAACTATAATGTTACTGTGATTAATATAGACACATGGAGTTCAGAGGACATCAGAAAACTACTGCCACAACACAGTCCACCACTGCATTAGGAAATGCACCTGAGACTCTGTTACACAGAGAACATCGTCCATCAGCTCTCCACAGAAACACGGCTGAGTTCTCTGGACCCCAGCTCATCTCAGAGGGTCCGAAAGACAGTGGACACCTGTGCTGTGCTCAGAGGAGTCCATGTTTCAGCTGGTTTTCTGGTAAATGGACATGAGTTCTCCATGTTTGACAAAAGGGACAATCCCGATTGTTGCTGCACAGTGTGTGTTGGTCGTCCTCTAGTCCTTCATCAGCGGACACAGGACGCCACCCACAGAATACTGTCAACAGGACGCCCCCTACAGGACACTGTCAACAGGATGTCCCTCAAAGATACTGCTGGCTGTTTTTGGTTGGTGGACTATTCTCAGTCCAGCAGTGACACTGAGGGGTTTAAAATCTCCAGCAGCACTGCTGTGTCTGATCCACTCTACACCAGCACAACACACACTAACACACCACCACCACGTCAGTGTCACTGCAGCGCTGAGAATGATCCACCACCACATCACACCTGCTCTGTAGGGGTCCTGAGCGCTAAAGAACAGGGGGGAAAGTGAGCTAAAAGGTATGCAGAGCAGCATGCTAAATTAACTGATTAGCCATTTAATAAAAACGTTTTTTATATAATACTCCTCAAACATATTAAACATGTCTGAGTGTGTTATACACAGATAACCCTCATGGTTTTATTACAGAGCTCTTTGTTCTCTCTCTCTCTCTCTCTCTCTCTCTCTCTCTCTAACTAGTCTATCTCTCCTTTTCTTTTTTTCTCTCCCCATTTCTCTTTCCGTTCTCTCTCTCTCTCTCTCTCCCTCTCTCTCTCTCTCTGAATAAAGGCTGCTTTCAGTCAGAAGTCTATATTTTACAGAAAGAAGATGAGAGCAGATAAAGGAGCTTCTGTTCTGTGTTTGTTATTGAACAGAAGCATGGAACAGTGGAACTCAGTTCCCCTTCCACAGAACACATTTCCTTTTCCACTACCCAGGACACACTCTGTCACCATCCCCCATGATGCACTGCTCTATATGAAGACACCCGTCTCCTCTCATCTCTTCAGCTCCCTCGAGTTCTCCGCTGTGATTAAAGAGCCTGTACCCTACAGTCCTCTCATGTGCGGCTGCTCCAGATTAAATGTTCAGGCTTGTCCTGTCGTACCCCTCAGAACTAAACGGCCTGCCCCTTTAAGACAGAAAGACAGTGGAGATCAAAATTAGAGAATAACTTACACATTCAGAAATGAGCAGGAATGTCCACACATCGCCCCCTGCAGTACATCAGCAGGTTCACACACTGGCCTGGTCTGATTCTGTCGCCCTCCTCCTCCAGTCTCTCCCACGGTTTGTCTCTGGGGTGGGTTGTCACCGGTGATCTTCAGAGACTCTGGACCGGGTTTGGATCAGGACTCCAGCTCTATTTAATGCAGCTCTAAGTGCTTTACCGGTTTGTGGAGCATTATCTTCGGATTCAGCAAGAAGCAGAATCAGAAATAATGCTGTTTACACACACACACACACACAAACAGAGAGAGACACACACTCACACACAGAGAGAGAGAGAGAGAGAGACACACTCACACAGGAGTGTTCTCTAAATGAAGATAAGGGACTTTGACTTTCTGCAGAGTTTACAGTACGGAATAAAACAGAATCAAACAGTAAAGAATGGTACAGTATACATCTGAACACAGCAACAGAAACAGGACAGAACAGAACATTTAATAAAAAAAATGTGGGTAAAAAACAACTGAAGTAAATACTAAATTAGATAAAAAACAAACACATTTCCAGTTATTTTAGATGATGAAAAATATGTATAAAACAACTGAGTAAGTGAAAAGCATCAGACGCCAACAAATACAAGCAATCAGTGCATAATTCTTAGTATTAAACATACAGTTCAGTGGTTCCAAAATAAGATAAGTACATCATTATTTCAGCACAACTGAGGCATCCTGTGTTCAGAAGGCTGTAAAACATCAGGATTTTATAAATGATGGTATAGTTTTGGATTAAAGTTTTTAATTTTGTGACAGCTCTGAGGAGTCAGGCTGTTTGTGTGTGTCTCTGTGAAATAAGGTTTAACAAAATGAGCCCTGGGCGGCACGGTGGTGCAGCAGGTAGGTGTCGCAGTCACACAGCTCCAGGGACCTGGAGGTTGTGGGTTTGATTCCCGCTCCGGGTGACTGTCTGTAAGGAGTGTGGTGTGTTCTCTCTGTGTCTGCCTGGGTTTCCTCCAGGTGACTGTCTGTGAGGAGTGTGGTGTGTTCTCCTTGTGTCTGCGTGGGTTTCCTCCGGGTGACTGTCTGTGAGGAGTGTGGTGTGTTCTCCCTGTGTCTGCGTGGGTTTCCTCCGGTTGACTGTCTGTGAGGAGTGTGGTGTGTTCTCCCTGTGTCTGCGTGGGTTTCCTCTGGTTGACTGTCTGTGAGGAGTGTGGTGTGTTCTCCCTGTGTATGTGTGGGTTTCCTCCGGTTGACTGTCTGTGAGGAGTGTGGTGTGTTCTCCCTGTGTCTGTGAGGGTTTCCTCTGGGTGCTCCGGTTTCCTCCCACAGTCCAAAAACACACATTGGTAGGTGGATTGGCGACTCAAAAGTGTCTGTGTGTGTGTGTGTTGCCCTGTGGAGGACTGGCGCCCCCTCCAGGGTGTATTCCTGCCTTGCGCCCATTGATTCCGGGTAGGCTCTGGACCCACCGTGACCCTGAACTGGATAAGGGTTACAGATAATGAATGCATGAAAATGAGCCCTGCTTTCAAAATCATGAAAAGCTGTAAAACAAGGAAAAACATCTGGAAACAGACGAATATTCATTCATTCATTCATTGTCTGTAACCCTTATCCTGTTTAGGGTCACGGTGGGTCCGGAGCAAGGCAGGAACACACCCTTATTGTTTAATATTTTATAGTGATCTCAGATTGAGAGTTATTAAAGGTTTGGACTAGATTTAAGAAGACTTCAGTGGATAGATGATGTTTTTTTTACAGTGAAGAGAGAGCTGAAACGCTGCTGTTTATAGCGATGGTAATGTGCTTTATCTGAGTCCTGGCGGCTTCATCTAAACCCCACAGTTCTTTAAAATCCTGTTTATCCTCCTGCCAGGAGGATGAATGAGCTGCAGCTTGAAAGGAACGGTGTTCCGGCAGCTCAGCGGGAGTCCACCTCCGCACAGATACAACCATTCCTCCGTCAACAATTCAGAACCGTAAACACATCCAGAGCGTCTGATGGCAGCTCTGTGGGTCTGAGGAGAACTGACAGCTCTGAGGAACACAAGTTCATTATTTCAGTTAGAGCTGTTTATTACAGCCTTCGCAACATCACAGGTCCACCTTAAAACACCAGGGCAATTAGTATGAGGAGACAGAGATGGTCTCTCTCTCTCTCTCTCTCTCTCTCTCTCTCTCTCTCTCTCTCTCTCTGTCAGTTCAGGCATCTCTCATTAAAGGGCTTTCACAGTTTTAAAAACATGAACTGAACTGGACTGAGTGTCCAAGGTACCTGTCGTCAGATTCTCCTCTTTGTGGTGACCATAGGAGACAGATCTGGACTGCAGGCCGGTAAAGCTCACACACCCTGCGTCAACAAAGGCACGGCTGTTGAAACAGGTGCAGAATGAGGCCTAACATTGTCCAGCTGAAATAACCATGGACTTCTCGAAAAAGACATCACCCTGATGGCAGCATACGTTTCTCCAAAATCCCAATAATCCCAAGAATTTGCAAGCATCAAATTCTAAATGTGTTTATATTTGCCCAATAAAGGCAAGTTAGTCATTGGTTATTCCAGAAGGACAATGCCAGGCCTCATTCTGCCCCTGCTAGACATCAGTGATGTAGACATTTGCAGTTTAGCAGCTTAGCAATTCAGAGATTTAAGAAAGATAAGCTAAGATAAAATAACACTTCACTGATCCTGAAGGAAACTGCAGCATCACAGTGCTTTATATATTGCATGAGATAATTAGCACTTCAGATCACATTGGCACTCATGGCACAGCTGTGGACTATAGCTTAGAGAAGTGGGCTTGGTACTGGGAGGTCACAGGTTCAAGCCCCATGACCAGCAGGAACCCCCAAGACTGAAGTGCCCTTGAGCAAGGCACCTAACTGCGTGAACAATGATTTATAGAGCAGCGATTCAGTGATTTATCTGTATCTGATCTGTGCCAGAGTTCTCCAAGGGAGGAGGGAGGAGACACAAACCCTGAGTCCAGACTCCTGGTTGCGCAGGACTAGCTGCTCTTCTATGGCTTTTAAACAGACCAGCAGAAGTGTAGTGTTTTTACCCGTTCAGCTTGGACAAGGAGGCCATTATGTTGAGTGACATTACATATAATATAGCAGGATTAGCTATAATTAATTAATTACTATGATTATAAACTTCTGAAGGGTTAATGGCTCCAAAATTGAATCTGACAGAAGGTGAGAATTCTGTACAAGAAAAGTGCACAAAAATACATAACCAATGAGAGATTTTATCAACACAACTGGTTTATTAAAGGTTATATCAAATAATGAATATTGATTATACATTCATATAATGAAATGGACTACAGTGATACATGAGGGAGGAGGGAGAATAATACATGAGGGGATTTCTCTATGATAAATACCCTAAATTCTAAAAGGGGCTATAATTTATCCCAGAAATCCACTCGACACCAGCCTCTGAGTTATGAAATGAAACACTTCATAAGTCTCTTCAACCAGGAAACTTAATTTTCAACAGCAAAGATTATCTAACCTTAGTTTAGAAGAGTGATGGGCCGATGAAGCCGTGAAGTTTCTTCCTGATTCTGTTGAAAATGATTCGAGGCATTGGAGCATTGAAATCCAAAATTGGGGAACAGTGACATCTAGTGGCTGTAAGAAATGATTGCAGCCTGCAGCTCACCTCTGCGAGGCCTCTCAGTGTACAGTTCATCCAGTCTGCTCTGATCTGCTGGTACACGTTTAATTAAAAGTGCTGCTACAAATACTGGGATGTCATTATTGATCACAGAATGGCCGATGGAAAATAAAATATCAGTTATACATTATCAGCAAGATATCATTTACTTGAGTGATTTCTGATTCATATAGGGAATATTAAAATAGGCTGCAGATTTATTTTTAGAAATAAGATTTGAGGAAACATTTTACAGGTATAGAGGGATGTGGGGAACCTTTTCCACAAGGATCAGCTGAACAGAGTTATCCTGACAAAATTATATTGAAGAATAAACGTTTTACCTCAGAGTTAGTTTGCAAAAAAAAGAAATAAAATAAGAATTTCTGAATTTTTTATTTTTACCCCATTTCTAGATATTTTTCCCCAAAATGTTCCCAGGCTTTGGAACACTTAGTTGAGGCAAATATTTCCATTCCATCACCAGACAGGTCAGAGATAAAGTTGTGGAGAAATTTAAAGCAGGATTATGTTATAAATATATATACAGTATATATTCCAAGCTTTGAGCATCCCAATGAGCACTGTTCAATCTATCATCCAAAAATGTAATAGTATTCTACAACTGCAGACCTACCAAGACATGGCTGTCCACCCAAACGGACAGATCAAGCAAAGAGAGCACTGGTCAGAGAAGCAGCCAAGAGGCCCATGGTCACTCTGAAAGAGCTGCAGAAATCCACTGCTCAGGTGGGAGAATCTCATCACAGGACCACTATAAATTGTGCACTCCACAAATCTGGCCTTTATGGAAGAGTGGCAAGTGCCACAAGCCATGGAGAGGAGACAGCAAACATGTGGAAGAAGGCGCTCTGGTCAGATGAGTCCAATACTGAAATTGTTGGCCTAAATGCAAAGCACAGTGTGTGGCAGAATAACACACCAATCCCACTGTGAAACACGGTGGTGGCAGCATCATGCTGTGAGGATGCTTGTCTTCAACAGGGACAGGAAAGCTGGTCAGAGTTGATGGGAAGATGTATGGAGCTAAATACAGGGCAGTCCTGGAAGAAAACCTGTTGAAGGCTGCAAAAGATTTGAGACTTTGAAGGGATTCACCTTCCAGCAAGACAATGACTCTAAACATACAGCCAGAGCTACAGTTTAGATCAAAGAATATTCATGTGTTAGAGTGACCCAGTCAAAGTCCTGACCTAAATCCCATTGAGCATCTGTGGCAAGACATGAACCCTGCTGTTCACAGATGCTCTCCATCAAACCTGGCTGAGCTGGAGCTATTTTGCAAAGAATGGCCAAAAATCTGTCTCTAGATGTGCAAAGCTGGTAGAGACATACCCCAAAATACTTGCAGCTGTAATTGCAGCAAAAGGTGGCCTTACAAAGTATTGATATAGGGGCTGAATACTTACGCATTTCACATTTTTCAATCATTTTTATTTGATTATAATTTTGAAAACCATTTATCATTTTTGTTCCACTTCACAATTATGTGCAACTTTGTGTCTATCACTTAAAATCTCAGTAAATACATTTAAGTTTGTGGTTGTAAGGTGACAAAATCTGAAAAAGTTCAAGGGGTATGAGGGAGTATTTAATTGTCAATTCTGCATATGTACAGGACATAGAGAAGATTGAGATTATGTTACTCTCCTCTCCAAGTTGCAGCTAACATTAACGAAATAGATATTGTTTGTATATTCTGGTTTTGGACTCTTGCCTGTTTTTTTTTTTTTGTTACTTCTGGTATGTTCCTGAACTCTAGTTATGCTCTTTGGTTACTGTCCTGTTCTGTTTTTGACCTTGTCTCTTTGCCTAAGCCCTTTATTATAGCCTCAATACCTTTATCTCTGCATTTGTCTCTTTTCAGTCACGTCCTGACAATGAAACAATGTCAGTTTTGTTTGTTTTACCAAAATGTAATGACATTTACAATATCTTTTAGCTGATAAGATACTTATATACAAGTTTGATAATTAACATAAAGGAAATACAATGCAAGTTAATTTATTCAATTCAAATTGCTTTACAGAGTGAATAAAAACAATAAAAAAGCAGTTAAATTAAGAGCAAGAATTTAAAAAAGCATTTAAAAAATTAAATTTCAATAAAAGAAAACACATTAAAATGATTCAAAGTATTAAAATGATACGATTAAAGAAAAAAAAACTGAAGTGCCGTTACAGAATAAAAAGTGAGGAGTATTTTAAACTGAGCTCAAAATGTTCTTAGTCAACTGGTTCTGTTTAAGAGTGGCATAGTAGCTTCTCCATGTTTAGTTTTCTAACATAATAACTAACATAGCACAGTATATTTTATTCTGTAAAATACTATAGTATTTTGTAAAAAACATGTACATATTCGTTCTGTTAAGACAAGTGGCCTCAGTGGAAAATGACTGACAAGTAACTCCTCTTGTCGACTGGCTTAATAAAATGTGATTACAACGAAAGTCTAGTATCTGATTGGCTGCAGTTAAATGATTGACAGGTGCCCTGCCCGCAGACCACACCGACTGGTTCTCCGGCCTGGAGCGTTACATATGGCCACCCTACACTGGTAACGCCAGAAAACATGACTGATTTATACATTGCCATATTTAAGTCATATTTAATATAAAACTGCCTCACAGTGTTACAATCGTACTCTCTCCTCCTACATTTGAGATATTACATGTGATGACTTGTTTCATGACTTTAGAGGTCCAATTTGGCATTTTGTAAGAACAGAGTGGCAGGTCTCACACGTACAACATACACTATGTTTCTAATGGACCACTTGCAAAATGTACAAATTGTGAAAAGACTATGTACAAAATTGATATAAACTAATGAAACAGATGAGGAGATCAGAAGGGTAAGGGTTGATGGGAGCTAGGTGGAAGTACACAGACGTGTCGTTCGAAAAGTGGACTTATGTCACTGTACATTGTGCAAGTTGACCATGAACCCGGGGGAAACCCACTCCATGTGCTTACATTAGGTGTAATATCAGTTAAGGCCCGAGCGACAACAGGCTCAGAGGAGACCAACAAACTGCTAGAAAAATAAAACTATTTTAAACTTATGATGACACAAAAACAAGATATAGTTCATACAAGAATAAAGTTTTAGTTAAGTTCACATTAACCAAATTAATTTATCATAGCAAAAAAATAATAATAATAATAATAATATAATAAAAAACAAATATAATCCCAGCTATATTTTATATATATATATATAAGAACATTAGACTTATTGTAAGCACTTAAGCACATAACACATCGAGAAATTAGAAGCATATTATAAGTAACCGGAATAAGAATGAAGAAACTTAAACAACAGCTTGTTCAGCAGCCTGTGCTAGTCAGGCCAGCTTCTCCTCAGAACACACAAAATAGACATAAAAATACTCACAACCGACTACAGGCTAAACATTCACTAATATATTTCTCTAAATAAGTCAAAGAGGAACACTTACTGTCATCATAAACACACACAAACACAAATGGTTAACAAACTTGTCTCTTTACTGCTGAAACTGGACAAAACACTCTCTATGGAGCAAAATGGAGGGGCACCTTCCTTTTATATGTAGCTCACACACAGTCCTGTAGAGGGTGCCAAAGCACCTTTACTACAGCTCTGTTATATGTCTGTGATGTTTTATTGCCGGACCACCTGCCAAAGAAGAGACATTTTACAGACTGACTCCGCGAATAGGAACTGTTAGTGCAGCTGTACTTCACAGTGAGGAACTTAAGGTGGCGCTACTACACCGTCTGTTGTTAGTTCAGCTGTATTTCAGTTTGTGAACTAAATTTGAACCATATGGCATGTTTCCACCGACATAAACCAGAAAATATATGGTTCCCACCTGGAACCAAAGAACAGTAGGTTCTTCAGCATGGACCATGGCTGAATATTAGGAATTAAGACAGGAACACGCTCCATTTCTATTTTTCTGGAGCTGTGTTTTGGCGCGACACCATGTGCATGGGCCAGAGCCTCTGCTCTGCGTTGGTTAGTTCACAAGCTCAGCAGGACGGCTCTGAACTCGGCAACATTTCCACAGTATTATATCTCACAGAGTCTTTGTGGTGGGGTGTTATGTGCTATGTGGTGGCGTTAGTGTGTGAAACTCCACAGAGCTGTACACAGCCACATTAAACTTCACCTGCTTTAACCTGTTACACTGAATAAATAAGTAATTGTAATTCTTAAAATCAACAAAATGATCTTGGTCTTCTTTGTTCTTTGGTGGTAGATCGTCTAGTATTTATTTTTAAATAAAATGAAAAAGAAAAACACTGATGCTGGTGTTATATGTTGTGAACACAGCTTTGTGCTACTCCATGTTCTCTGTACTCAATCTCAGAATAAAAACCACATGTAAACAAAGACATTGATATGAAGCACCAAAGCTTCTCCAGACCTTCCAATGACAAGGGGATGTATTTTGGGCTTTTCCTGATTTGGACTTTTCCTCTGTGACAGTGGCTATATGGCTAATGGTGGTCTGGCTAATCTAGACTTGCCTAGTTTCTCTTTGTTTTAACAATATGAGTGTAATTGTGTTTCAATAAAATCGCACTGATGATCCAGCTTCCCAAAGAGTAAACCCAGCATAGAGGGGCTCAGTGAATGTGGTGGTGAGTGTGTGTAAGTGTGTGAGTGTGTGTGTGTTGGGGGGGATAGTGTAGAAGGAGACAGTGCCCCCCTCCCAGTCCAGATACACCCCCACTCTGTTAGAGGGAGGGGGGAGGGCTGGGATTCTAGACTCATTTATATTGTGGAGGACAGAAAAATAGCTTTTAGAGCAGAACATACTCCAGGAGTTTTTGTTCTTTCCAAACAGACACTCATTACTGCCTCCTTTCCTCTGGATTCCTCCGTACGACACTGAGATATAAACCTTCCCGCTCCACTCCACCTCCCAGTAACAGCTTCCGGTGAAATTCTCCACACTCAGAACCTGCTCCCAATGATCAAACCTCTCCGGACGATCTGGATACGACTGTCTCTCCTTCACATGCTCCACCTTCCTGTTTCCCTCCGACAGAATGAGACGAGTGTGTGCTGTGTTTGGATCCAGAGTGACATCACACACATCTACACACACAATAAACACACATTAGAGAACACACCATCACACACACACATCTACACACACAATAAACACACATTAGAGAACACACCATCACACACACATCTACACACACAATAAACACACATTAGAGAACACACAATCTCACACACACACACACACACACACAATAAACACACATTAGAGAACACACAATCTCACACACACACACACAATAAACACACATTAGAGAACACACCATCTCACACACACAATAAACACACATTAGAGAACACACCATCTCACACACACACACACACACAATAAACACACATTAGAGAACACACACACACACACACAATAAACACACATTAGAGAACACACACACACACACACACACACACAATAAACACACATTAGAGAACACACAATCTCACACACACACACACACACACACAATAAACACACATTAGAGAACACACACACACACACAATAAACACACATTAGAGAACACACACACACACACACACACACAATAAACACACATTAGAGAACACACCATCTCACACACACAATAAACACACATTAGAGAACACACAATCTCACACATACACACACACACAATAAACACACATTAGAGAACACACAATCTCACACACACACACACACACACAATAAACACACATTAGAGAACAAACCATCACACACACACACAATAAGTCTTTTAGACTTGTAAACAGCTTTGGTGTTTTTTTGTACAAAGCCCACCTTAAGATTAGTTCTGATACAGATTTAAAGTGAAGTTATCAGTGGTTAATAATGGTACTGTCAGGCATTCATCTGAACTACTGTGGTGGGATGAAAGTTTCCCATTTTTTCCTATTGTCCTCCACAGACTTCTCTGTGGAGACCAGTTCTCACCATCCCAGAGAGCACATGTTGCCCAATTGTGGAACAAAAATACATATATAACAGCATTTCCACTCCGTTTGGATTACACCTGCTTGTCACATTTCCTTTTGGGTTGTTTGGAGCAGTTGTGTTATTTCAGAATCCTTTGCCCACATAATGCCTATGTTACTGTGTACTTAGACAATATCATTTAAAGTCTTGCAGCAGCATTTACTACATCTGGGGGCTGTCCTAAGGTCCATGAGAAGGGCAGTACTCACAGCAAACCCAAGGAAGTGTGTGATTGGGTGGGTGGAAATCCGTTAACTGGGTTTCTACTTGGGTGGGGTAAGACAGCAGTGATTGTGGCCTGCCTGAGACCCAAGATCAAAAATGGTTGAGGCACTTCCTGGGACTGTCTATTATAGGTGGTTTTGGCTTATTGTTTACACTGTACAACCTCACTAAAAGAGAGCCCCAGATACGCTCCAGTGGATGGAGCCTTGTGTGTTGGTTTTCTGTCAGTTTGAGGCAGTGATGTGTATGGCCTGACTTTTCACCTGATGTTTCTCTCCCTTGTGTGTTGCAGATGTCAGATGGTAGGCTGTAGGTCAAATTTGTCGCCGGTGGTGGTGAAATATTTATTTATTTAATAATAATGACACACGACTCTGGTTTACAACAATAACATTCATTCATTCATTCATTATCTGTAACCCTTATCCAATTCAGGGTCGCGGTGGGTCCAGAGCCTACCTGGAATCATTGGGCGCAAGGCAGGAATACACCCTGGAGGGGGCGCCAGTCCTTCACAGGGCTACAACAATAACAACTTTACTGAAAAACAGAATGAGGAGGAAACAAACATGCAGCAATGTGGAAAGACACACACTCTCAAAGAACACAAGGAGGGTAGGTGACACACAGCACCCAAGTGTCTAATCCCACGGCGATGCCCCCTCAAACCCAAATGTCATCACCCTACAGCCCAGTGGCTGTCACCACAATACATTCTACTTTGAAAGTTTGTCTGAATGCAAACTAAATATTCAGTTATAATTCCTCACCTTCCCATCAAACAGCATTATGGAATTATCCCATATTTTTAATAAATAACACACCTTTCATGTTTTCAGCATGGAGTCCAGAGGAATAACCAGCCTGACTCTCCGATGGTGTCACATCTGCTGCCAATAATCATCCACACCATCAGAGGTCGCTCTCACCAGAATTTTAGAACTGTATCTGTAACTGTATCCTGTATCTGTACTGGCCTAGAGCTGTGTATTGAACTCCTGTTTGTTCTGTTTAGTTACTGTTTTCTGGATTGTTTGCATGGTTGTTCAGACTGATCTCAAGGTTTTGACTTGGCCTGTTTTTGCTACTGATTTTGTCTCACTAAACCTGCACATTGGAATTTTCTACTTACAGAAAACTTTACCATAAGATGGAATCAGCAGGTTTGGAAGACAGAATGGGCCGCCAAAAACAAAGAATGGATGACTTACTGCTTCTCATGCAATAAGTTTTACTTCTCACGGCTCCTTCACTCCCTGAATCTCAGGAACTACCAGCAGCAGAAAACCAAGCTTCTTCTACAGCTGAGAATCCACCCTTAGCCATATCCCCACCAGTTAACATCGCTCTAACAGAAAGTATGATTGGTCTCTGGATAAATGTAAGGGTTTGTGATGCAGTGCGGCCTGTATATTGAACATTATCCAGAACAATTTCGTTCTGAAGGGGACAGAATTCATTTTGTAATTTATCTGCTTACTCGGAAGGCCAAGGACTGGGCTACGATGTTATGGTCACAGAATAGTGACGTACTCAAATCTGAAACCCAGTTACACTCTTTGTTTAAAGATGTTTTTGATTATCCAAAGGCTGGTTGTAATGTGGGTTGTAATTAGCTGAGTGAGAGAAGGGGACACCATTGTTTCAGAGTACGTTACTGGAACACCAAGTCTGTTCTGCCGGAGAAGAGGAAATGGGAGGCTCAAGGCGTTGCAGAGCTCGTAGCAGTGGAGCAGCAGCCATGACAACGTTAGATTTGCGTTCCCCAAACACGAGGTAGTCCTGTAGCAGTGTAGCCGGAGATGAAGGTAAGGGGAGGCTCAATGCCATGCACCAGTGTTTGAGGCAGATGTGTGGGGTCACTCAGGAAGCCGGTTGCAGTGGGAGGAGAAGCAGAAGAGCAGAGCACCGATCCGGAGCGGGATAGACCAGAGCATAGAACGAATCAGTTTGCAGGCGTGACAACGGCCGTACGTAACTTCAAATACCAGGCAGTCCCATAGCTGTATAGCCAGAGAAAGGGAAAAACAGGAGGCTTGGTGAGCTTGATAATGGCCTCCAAATATGAGGATCAGCAGAATGATTCAGCGCTGAGGAGTGAGTTGACGTAGCAAAGCAGTCGAGTCGAGATCTGTCTCCTGAACCAAATGTAGCAAGTTTGTCCGACGCAAAAATGACATGAATTTGCGGGGTATTTATAAGGCTGAGAGGAGGAGTTCGGGTGTGGTCCTACTCCCAAAATTATGTTATTACATAACTTAAATTCTTACAGTTTTAGCAAGGTGTTCTGACCCAGACCACAAATGTACATAGTGTAACATAGGGAAATGTACTGTGTGGCTAGTGGGATTGATGTATGTTTATCTGTGCTTTGTGTGACCACATTCCATCAAAATTACTATGAAGATGGTAGTAAAGGAACTTGGCTTTCAGTGTCTGACAGGTTATTTTAATAATAATAATAATAATAATAATAATAATAATAATAATAATATTTTGAACTTATTAAGCACCTTTCACAAACCCAAGGTCACTTCACAAAACAAAAGCCATTAGAGGGAGCAAAAGTACTTAGAAGATAAGGGGTAGGTTTTGTGTAAGAATTTTCTTTAGGTTATTATTTTTTATGTCTTTGCTTAATTAATGTCTGATAATAAGTGGAACTGCATTCGTATTTTCTCGCATGTGAGGGTCTAATGAGAACCTTTGTCACTGGAAACTTACTCAGAACTGGGTTATACCTCTGGAATCTAAAGTAAGAACTAGTCTAATTTCTCTGTATACTATCGTATAATTTTTGTAAAATATTTTTTTTTAATTTTCATTGTTGCTAACAATGTGGCACCCATGGCCTAATGCTTAGAGAAGAGGGCTTAGGACTGAAAGGTCATTGGTTCAATTCCCACAAGCGGCAGGAAAATCAGGGGCGGTGGGTGTGAAGGAACTCCTCAATCCATGGCTGAGGTGCCCTTGAGCAACTGCCCCCCTGGGTGCCGGGCATGGCTGCCTGCCACTCTGGCTGTGTGTTCACTGCCCATAGTGCACTTGTGTGTGTGAGTGAGTGTGTGTGTGTGTGTTCTCACTGCCACAGATGGGTTAAATGCGGAACACATTTCATTGTACATGGTGCAATGACAAATAATTTCACATTACATTTCAGGCTCCTAACCCTAACATATAGGTTCACATTTCATAGCGAGTCTGTCTGCAGTCAGGTCTCAACTCTAAATTAGTAAAATCTGTTGATAAAGGCTTCAATTTCCCATGCACACACTTGTTTTAAACAAGCTATAATAATGTGTAATAAAATATTATAAAAGTTAAAATTTGTATTGTTTTCTTTTACCCAATGTCTGCCACAGATAGAGTATGTTCTGAATTTCTACACTCAGCACACTCTACCCTGTTCTATAAGGTGTCTGTGTATGTTACTGATCTCCTGCTCCATTAGTGCCTCTACTGGTGAGGCAAAATAACTTTAGTGAGGTAAATTAACTCTGTAATAAACTAAACTTGATTTATGGACAATTTGTGCATGTGGCTAAAGTATTCAGGTGCAAAACAAAAAGAGAGAGACACAAAAGTAATATTTTAGTATTCAATTTATAACAGAGACCCACTGATCAGGTCATAGTCCCCTTTACTGTTCTAACATGTGTTTAATGTAGTGACAGTGATGATACGTCTAAATAAAGGAGCACAGTTTCTCTACTTACAGTGGGATAACTGCTAGAATATATCTGTTAGACCAGCATGCTCTTCTCTCTCCCAAACTGACTGCCTGCTTCTTCTGTCTTACACATTTGGTAGTTCTTCCTGTTCCTACACTCTCTTCACCCTCTGCTCATATGTTATATTTTAGTAGTTACAACATACTGCACGATTCATGTGGTCATCACGTGCTGATCCTGTGTTTGAGCAGATACTGTATAATCAGTAACACTTCTCTGAGAACTCAGCCTGGAGAAGACATGTTTATGTCACCTGCCTTTCTCTGTGCATTCTTTTCTTTGTTTATTGCTCAATCAGACTCTTAACATTAACATATAGGTTCACATTTTACAGTAAGTCTGTCTGAGATCAGTAATGCTGCTTGAATTCTAGTAGCACCAGCCACACACAGCTGTACGGTGTCAGTCCATTTCCACAGTGCTTTCACAGTGGGTAATAAATCAGAGCCTGATCGTTCATTAGATATTAGACTGAGCAGGTGGAAGCAGATCTCAGCTGGTTAATGCTGTCTCACTGCACTGAGACTGGAATATCAACTCATAGAGTCAGACATGAGAGCTCAGTCCCTCAGAGCGACTTTACTGACTTTCAGTTTAAACTTGTAGAGTGTCACACTCAGTCTGGTCCCTGCCACAACTAAACACAGTATTTCCTCTTGTTACATGTTCCCTTTTTTCTTCAAACAGAGGAACATATCCCTTTCAACACAGAGATAAAGCAATATATTCAATAATACATTCAAGAATGACTGCTTGCTGTCCCCTGAATGTTACACCATGTTGTACACTAAGCTCATTCTGCAGAGTAAGAAATGGTCTCACCCCATCGATTACGTCGGTCCTGTGGCTGTAGAACTCTGCAAAAGTCTTCAGCACCTGAGAAAATGAGATTTAAGAAGTTATTTATTTGTGCAGTAAGAGTTTATTTACTCAAAAAACCCTAATATTAGAATAAACCCAACCACATTATTCCAGTGAGTCTGAGAATGTGTGTGTGTGTGTGTGTGTGAGTGAGTGAATGTGTTGGTTTGACAGTCCAGTATTATTTGAGGTTATCATTCAGTGCCTAGTGTTAGTGGTTAATAAACACTTCATTGTGTTAAATCAATTGTGCTGTAGATTGTGATCAGGAGAAACATCTGGAAACACACATTGTTCTTCACTCGCTCACAACACAGCTACTACTTTTTGGAAAAGAAATTCCTTTTACTGTATTTTTGCGCAAGCACTACGCTTATTTAGAAGATTAATTATTTCAAATAATAATAATCTTGGGTGTCTAAGACATTTGCTCACTGCTGTTTCTCCTGCACGGGAAACAGCACGGCAGCTAAAGGCATTTATTCTTTACTCAACCTCCTATGGGTCTGGGCCATTTGACTCTTGTGGCGGTGCAGTTGGGAAGATGCTGTGCAACACACAGAAAGTAAATAAAATAATCCAGTATCATGCCTTTGGTAATTCCCAACAAAGAGAGAGACACAAAAGTAATATTTTAGTTTATAATTTATAGCAGAGACCCACTGATCAGGTCATAGTCCCCTTTACTGTTCTAACATGTGTTTAATGTAGTGACAGTGATGATACGTCTAAATAAAGGAGCACAGTTTCTCTACTTACAGTGGGATAACTGCTAGAATATATCTGTTAGACCAGCATGCTCTTCTCTCTCCCAAACTGACTCTCTCTATAGTCTATCATAGAGGGAAAATGCCTGTGGATTTGTTCCTGCTAGAGCAAGAGCCCCTGCAAATACATTGGTCTTGTATGAAGTTATCAGAGGTGCACAACCTCACACAGCGACCGGACACGGGAAATGCCAGAGGCCCCGGCACTGCAATTGCTTAGAAGATTCAGGGCTTAAAAACTAATGTTTTAAACGTTCCAGTGTCCAAACACTCCCTTTTCAAAGCTGGCTCTAAAGAATCCAGCAGCAGAGCAACATCAGCCCTTTACACAGGTGTGTACAGACTCTGAACTCTTTTATACTGAAATAATCCACACTAAGTAAGTGATTGACCAGCAACAAGATTAAGAAACGTAACTGAATTTAACAAACAACTGCTCAGAAAGAGAACTGAGTTGTGAAATTTTGTTATTATTTATTTATTTATTTGATTCGTTCGTGCATTTTAAATAACTTTTAATTACTTTAACTGAAAGCTCGGACCTGTCAGATAAGACAATCAGTGTCTTTTGGACAATACACAGACGTTACACATTTTCAGGAGCTGGTGTAAATGTTGTTTGTACAAACATTTTAACACTAAAAACATTTAGATAAATCCGGATATTTACAAAAAAAGTGATTTACGAATTATTTATGTGCTCTTTGTTCTGCTCACGTTTCAGGTCAGAAAGAGAACTACTCCAGGGAGGACCCACAAGGCACGCTGGGGGGCACCCCTAGATCTCTGACAGGTCCAGACCCCTCCCTAAGTCCTTGTTTGCTGGTTGTTGCTGCTTACTAAGTTTTTAGACATTTATTTACACTCTCCATTACATATTTTTGCCTTGTTTATCTCAGTTTGCTGCCTTTATCACTCTTTCTAATTCACTGTGTCTTCCATATCATTAACCAGTTTACTTTTGTGTTCTCTGATCTCAGATTTTGAGGAGGAATGAGCCCTTTCTAAACTCAGTGCGGATCTCGAGCAGCTGGGTCACACACACAGAGAGAGAGAGAGAGAGAGAGAGAGAGAGAGAGAGAGAGAGAGAGAGAACATAATATAGGAGTGTGGACACATACCTGCTCTAGTCTCCATAAAGCTGGAGAGAATGAGAGCTGTTACAATAAGGATCTTCATCCCTGAAAAACACACATAAATCATCAAAGCTCACATCAGCTGAACACACACTAAAGAGAGAGACACTAGCGAGAGAGAGAGAGAGAGAGAGAGAGAGAGAGAGAGAGAGAACATAATATAGGAGTGTGGACACATACCTGCTCTAGTCTCCATAAAGCTGGAGAGAATGAGAGCTGTTACAATGAGGAACTTCATCCCTGAAAAACACATGAATCATCAAAGCTCACATCAGCTGAACACACACTAAACTCCAGGAACAGGAGATTTTATAAAATACAACAAAGTATTCTGTGAATCTGAGAGGTGATAATTCTCTTCCAGTTTCATTTAAAGACTAACGCACAATGAACTGATCTCAAGAAATAATTAATTAATTAATAATTTATAAAACTTTTAAAAGGCACATAATTATACACAAAATTATTTATGCTTTAATTTCAAAATGTAATACTTAAATGAAACATTTAATTAATAAATTCTCCTTTTAATTAATTATTCCTTTATATAATATTAGTAACAAAAGCCTCCATAATCTTTTACCTCATGTTTTTCTGTTCACAGAATAAAGATAAACACATTTAATCCTGAAAGTTAAAGTTCCTCATTTACTTCTGGTTTTACTGTTTGTCTTCACACACACACACACACATGCAGTGTCTCTCTCTCTCTCTCTCTCTCTCTCACACACACACACACACACACACACACACACACACACACACTGAAATATCTATAATCTTCAGGTAGGTTAAAAGTTACCAGTTTTTCCTCTCTGCTCCTTATCTTCACAAACAGCAGTCTCTTCACCTCAGACAGGAAGGGCTGCGGCAGAGAGAAGTACCACTTTCGACTGTCTTCCGGGATTGTCAGACACTAGAGTGCGCTCCAGATTGAGCCCAAAATGAATGGGCTTCAATGAAGCATTCAAGGAAATCCATAGTTTATAAACTCTGTTCATTTTCATACAAAAGAAATGCATTAATTTCCTCAACACAGAACAGTAACAAATGTCTGAGACCCCACCGCAGACATATTTTTAAACTGTTGAACTCCAGTTTAAAGACTTTGTAAAGGTGTCTCAGTTGTGAGGATGAAGTCAGTGAGTGTGAACTTTACAGCAGTCGCCCAGAGCAGACGGGGGAGGGACTTCAGAGCAGCAGATACACAGAGGATTCCCGATTAGGAAACTGTGCTTAGTTTCAGCTTTTCCACAGTTTGGTGTCGACTAAATGTTCAGGAGCCTGTCCAGGTCAGTGCCCAGTGAGGCTCCAGGGCCAAACCCCTCAGTAATGTGCTCTGACCAGAGCTCTGACCCACACCCCACACAGCGAGTGCAGGGCTCAGATCACTGGGGGCAGGAGGATGAACATCTTCAGGATTTGGGGTTTTATATTTTTCTTTGCAGGACATTTTCAAACACAAACCTGTAGACCGTCAAATGTTCAGAAACCACAGACATCAGGAGGGAAGTGTTACTGACAGAGTAGTGTTTCATTTTCAGGTTTGTGTCTGTGAATAAATAATAGACAAATGTGCTTCTGTCTCATGCTACTATCTGTCTTACTCTAGTGTGATGTTACACAGTAACAGTACAGGATTACACCACATTCTTTTCTGGGAGTTTTTTTTTATATCAATATTAAATTTTAATTGCTGGAGCAATTCATAGAGGACAGAAAAGGGCAGGATTAGTATGTGTGAAAATTATTTATTTAATATATTTTTGGTCGTATTTTTTTATTTAATTTTTATTTATTTATTTAATTGTTTATTTTATTTATTGCAATTTATTTAATTTCAGATACGTATAAAAGAGTAGTTTGATTTACAGGGTAATTTACATATGGGTGAAGTAAGCTGTGCTCCCACCTTTTATCCTCTTTGGAAATAGGCCAGGGGCGGCACGGTGGTGCAGCAGGTGGTGTCGCAGTCACACAGCTCCAGGGGTCTGGAGGTTGTGGGTTCGATTCCCGCTCTGGGTGACTGTCTGTGAGGAGTTTGGTGTGTTCTCCCTGTGTCTGCGTGGGTTTCCTCCGGGTGCTCCAGTTTCCTCCCACAGTCCAAAAACACACGTTGGTAGGTGGATTGGTGACTCAAAAGTGTGAATGTGTGTGTGTTGCCCTGTGAAGGACTGGCGCCCGCTCCAGGGTGTATTCCTGCCTTGTGCCCAATGATTCCAGGTAGGCTATGGACCCACCATGACCCTGAACTGGATAAGGGTTACAGATAATGAATGAATGAAATAGGCCATTGTCAGAGAAGGTATGTGCTGGTGCAGCTCCATAATTGTGGCTCAAAAGATACGTGTTACAGTTTTGAATATAAAATAATTGAACTGAA
This sequence comes from Hoplias malabaricus, assembly GCF_029633855.1. Classification (NCBI taxonomy): domain Eukaryota; kingdom Metazoa; phylum Chordata; class Actinopteri; order Characiformes; family Erythrinidae; genus Hoplias; species Hoplias malabaricus. The sequence goes on from NC_089805.1 coordinate 48,522,078, forward strand.
ACATTTGATAGTTTAATCATACACTGGTGTTTACACATGTCTTTTTTATATGTTCTACACACGGTTGGGTTTATGAGTTATGTGCAGGTGGGATTTAAAGGTGGAATGCTAATTAAGACATACTACATACGACATAATTACGACATAGGGAAACTAGTGTTCATGAGGCATTTTTTGTTTCTTTTTCTTAATACGATATATTTCAACCAACAGTGAGATGCATTTGATTGTTTTAAAAGAAATACTGTAACTTTTGTAGTGTAATGGTGTTGATATAATAGTGCACAGTGTCTAACAGTTGCAGTTGAGAGCAAGAGAAAGAGGATAAAAGAAATGAATGAAGCCTGTTTAATCGTCTTGTGTACACTTTATGCAGGTATGTTGAGTTATACTTGAGTTAAACTGTCAGATATATGCATTTCATACTGTTCGGTAAATGGGGAGCATGTACAGCATACAGTTTTCTGTACATGTGTGTTTTTTATTATTATTATTGTTGTTGTCATTGTTCCAATATGTAATTAAGGAATTGTGCTCTTTAGAAATACGCCATTGTCAGAGAAGGTGCAGTTGAGAGCAAGAGAGATAAAAAAAATATTGAAACATGTTTATTCATCTTGTGTTCACTTTATGCAGGCAGAGGAAATAAATACCCCTTCATGTTAGCTGGTGTGTTGGTGTCTTCCCTTCCATCATTCTTTATCCTTGCACAACGCAGAAGTAAACCAGTTACAGAGGCATGTGTGTTTACATCAACACGGAATGGGTGAACACTGGCGTATCTGTCTGCCGCTATCCATTCAGAGTTTTATTATTGTTTTAATTATTTTCCTGAATATTGTATTTAAGACTGCACTGTGGTAAACTTTAAGATGCTGTGGTGGGTTACACTCTCTGCCCTTCTATCCTCTATCGCACATGTGTCAAACTCAAGGCCCGAGGGCCAAATGTGGCCCGCCGTGTCATTTGATGTGGCCCACAAGAGCTTAAAAGATCTGTTTGACTGCAATCTAGTGGCTTAATGCCGTCGCTTCTTGGGTAACATAATCGCCATGAACTGTGGGAAATGGAGTTTATGGTCAATGCACGCTTTTAGACTTAATTATTAATTATTCCGCCACTAATTCTAAAGCGTGCATTGACCTTAAACTACATTTCCCACAATGCATGCCGATTATGTTGCCCGCCAAGTGATGGCATTCCACCACTTGATTTCAGTGTATCCTATTGGATGTGATTTTTTCAACAAGTGGAATTAAGAAATAGTTTTACAAATATTGATCCCACAATGACCAGGAAAAGGAAAAATTGATGCAGATGGAAGACAGTTTCAAGAGACGGGAAGACGTTTTTGAATACGTTTGTGCTTCGAGGAGAAAAACCAGTATGTCTTTTGTGTTATGAGGCGGTGGCAGTTGTCAAGGACTATAATTTACATCTGTACTTTGATATTGTTATTCTGCCCCTTTCAACTGTGACAAAGTTTTGAGTTAGTTAATGTCATAACTTGTGTTTGATGATATTTTTTTTTATTCACTTGGATAGTTTGATCGTTGATTGATGGAGTAATATGAGTTTCTTAATCTGACAAATTAACAGGATTTATGTTGTTAACAGAGCAACAAGCAAACATTTTTACATCTATGCAAATATTTATAAGTTGAATAAGTAATACATTCAGAGTTTTTTAATATTAAGGAGTACTTACATTTATTCTACATTACATTTGGTTACATTTAGTTACGTTTATACGGTCTTACAGTTACATCTGGCCCTTTGAGGGCAACCATTATGCTGATGTGGCCCTCTGTGATAATGAGTTTGACACCCCTGCTCTATCACCACTACTACCAGATTGAGATACTCACTGGATTAATTATACCGGCTCCAGACACACTACGAACCACTGCAAAAACTTCAGTTCCATGAAGATGTTCCCCTCTGACGTTCAAAGTACATCAACCGTGGATCTCGTCACAATCTCAGGTATTGCAGAGGTGATGCTGGAACTATGTCCACTTTCTGGTCTCCAGGTTCACGGCGTTCAAAGAGCTCCGTCAGATGTAGACCACAGTGTGCTAACTCCACTGGCTAAATCCCATGTAAACATGCACATGTCTTCTCATAGGTTTGGTCTCTTCAACATCAGATCCATCACTAACAAAGCTTCTATGGTTAATATCTTCATCATAGATCACAAACTGGATTATTTATGTTTTATGGAAACTTGCCAGCCACAGAATGACTTTTTACATCTAAATTCCGCAGCTCCACCTGGATTTGTTTACTTATGCAAATCGCATTCCTCCGGTAAGGGAGGTGGTCGTTTTAATGGGAGACTTTATTTATTTATTATTTTATTTTGAGAATGCTGAAAACATGTTCACAAAAGATTTTAAACATTAGACTGCTTTGATCTCTCCCAAAGTGTGAATTTTGTAAAACACTCTAAGGGCCATATTCTTGATTTAATCTGCTGGTCTGGCATTTCATCATATGACATTTCTTCAGTTGAATTATCCATCTCAGATCATAAAGCTGTGTTATTTAATGCTAATTAAACCTGGTTCAGCAGCAAAAAAATCTTGGCTTCATAATTATAATTGACCTGGATTTATCATCTGATCAACACATAGGCAGTAATCACTAGGACAGCTTTTTTACATCTTCACAACAACACCACGATTAGAAATGCCTTATCCCTTCAGGACGCAGAAACATTAGTACATGCCTTTATTACTTCAAGGCTTGACTACTGTAACGCACTACTGTCAGGATGCACCAGCAGCAATTTAAGAAAACTTCAACTAGTTCAAAATGCTGCAGCCTATCATCACTTCATTTAGTATCAATTACAAAATTCTGTTATTAACGTATAAAGCTCTACATGGGCTTGCTCCTGAATACCTTCAAGATACTATTTCATATTATGAGCCTCCACGTTCACTCAGATCACAGAGTACTGGAGTTTTAATTGTTCCCAGAATTCAGAAGGCCTCAGCTGGGGGAAGAGCCTTTTCTTATAAAGCCCCCCAACTCTGGAATGATCTTCCAGAAAATGTTCGGGACTCAGACACAGTTGCAATCTTCAAATCAAGGCTAAAAGCTCATTTGTTTAGTTTAGCTTTTCTTTTTTATAACAATGTGCCACTGAGAATAGTGAACAGTTACAAATTCCAAAAATGTTTCTGTGGATATATTTTCTTACTTTTTTCCTGTGTAGGTGGATTTAAAAACCAGAGTGGTTAGTGTGTCAAGCTTAGGCTTCAGAGTCACATCTAAAATGTACACATGCATTTCCTACAGCCATAAAATAAAGGCAGAAATATTGTCACAACAAATGATTTTTATTCTGCGGGAAATCTTCACTCTAAAAAATGCTGGGTTATTTTTAAAACCCAATTGCTGGGTTGAGCATGTTGGGTCATGATGTTGGGTTATTTTGACTTAAATTGGGTTAATAACAAGCAACCCAGCAGCATTGGGTTGTGTATGCGGACCTGAAAGGGAACAGTCACGTCGTGCGTCGGAATAGGCGGGAAGCCGAGAAGCTCGAGCGAAAAGAAGAAACCGAAGCTGAGCACCAGAGAAAGAAGGATTTATTTTGGCCGTGAGCATATTTGTAAGTATTTTTTTAATTTACATAAATTTAAAAACCGTTTTGTATTAATCAGGATCTTAGTTGAGTTCATGTTTCTGGTCAGCGAGTAAATCCCAGTTTCCTGACTAACGGACATTATCATTCTGCCGAAGGAAATAAAGACCCAGGCTAACGTGACTAGCTACCTAAGTCAGGCTGATTTTTACTAAACCTATATTTATGATGTTTATCGCTGTATCTTCTAGTGTACCCAATTTGGAAGTACTGTGTTTATTAACATTGGCGTTGCTTTGATGTTATTTCTTGCCTGCTAACGGTAGGTCAGTTATGCTAGCGATACCTCAGATAAATGTCCTGCTCTGCGCCTCCGTGAGGTAGCACTAGCTAGCGTTAGCTGAGTTAAATAAGCTTCTACCTGACTTAAGTTCACTTCTGCCGTTCTTGGACTGATATGGCCCGTGTGTGGTAGCCTTAGGGTATGTCATGCTTTATCCCTATTGGGATGTTCGCTTTTTATATGAAAGCCAATAAGCTAAAAAAATAATAATAATAATCTGTACAGCACTCCTTAACCAGTGCTTGTGATTCCTTTGAAATGAATACCTCCTTTGCTTGTTTTTTTACTTATATGAAACGAGTGATAAAAATCACAATGTGAAATCAGAAAATAGCTTTCCATCTTCGTATTAGAATTTTCATTTCCACCTTAACACTAGAAGCATCGCGCTTATTTGACCGACTGAGACCAGAGCAAAGAGAGCCGCTGGTTTGACAGCTGTCAATAAAGTCTCCCTTCCGCACCAAAACCAACACAACACACGGAGTAAAGTCAGTCACAGCGCTCAAATACACACCGGCTCTCTAGTTCCATCTTAAAAAGGGTAACTGTGATGATTGTTAGCTTTTTAAAAAAGTCTCTTTCCTCTTTGTTCATAATGCATTAAACACCTTTTAATACCACTCGTTATATTCGTAAAAACACAAACCACAAATATTTTATCTTTTAATACCCTTTATTCCTCATGTACCTCTTATAAAACATGCACTACACTAAATGTAACTAGTTGTTAACAGGAGCTGTGTATGAGATAAATGTATTCATTTTTCCTATTCATATTCATTAGTGTTGCACCTTGAAACCAGACAATCGCACCCCAATATGGTGCCCACGCCAAAAAGACTGTCATTTCAACCCATGAACATGACGGGTACTCGGCAATGTGACGTCAGCTGCAACCCATTAATAAATGCGTAATACTATGTCAACAATATTATGTCAACACAGTGGATCATCTGGACTTTCTAACTTTTCACATGGTGTTTTTTTTATTTGGTCTTGTACTATGAAGTATTGTACATCTCTTTCTAAAATGTTATGTTGATATCTGCAGTGACACATGGATGAATTTGTTCAAACGAAGACTGGAATCTTCAAACATTAATTCCTAAAATCGAAGGTATGTAAAATTTTTGTGTGCATCCTCTCTCTCTCTCTCAATTTTAGTTTTGCAACAATGTATATAATGTTTAAGGACAGTGAGTTTTCAGGTATAGACGTTTTGTCTCGGTTTTGGCCTCCCATCCCCACACAGGTCACTGAAAATTGAGATTTTGCAAAAATGCTCTCCCAAGGTGGAGACTTTTAAAAACATGGTTGTCACTGTGCTCAGGTGGATGAGGAAAACTGAGACAGCACATCTGTCTTTGTCTGAAATACAAATAGCTCTTCACTCTCTCTATATTAAATTACATCAGTCATACACTACACTGTACACAAGCAGATAGCAATAGATTTCAGATTCCCACATATGAATAAATATAAATGATGTTGTATTAGGAATATATAATGCACTGTTAAGATTTAGATTCAGTAAGTTAATGACTTGCGTAGTGCACTACATAGGGATTATTGAGTGATTTGGGATTAAAACGCAGGCTTCATGGTGTTTTGATGTCTCGCTTAAAGGGAATGTCTACATTTGTTGGAAAACACAGTTCTCTCCGTTTTGTTTACATTCGTAGGTTTTGCGTCTTTTAAGGTAAACGCCATGTTTGAGGGGGAGAAAACTGTATGTTTTATTCTTTGTTTGAGTTACCACAGAAACTCATTTATAACTCGAGTAGTTAAGTTTTGTAGCACTTTCGGTAATTAAATTCTTTACTCTCCTTTTCAAAATATTATTATTTTTTTCATTAAAAGACAAGTGTCGTTTTTAATATTACACAACAGTTACCTTAAAAATCAGTGATGACCTTTAAATGACAACTATTTGGTACACAACACTTTAAACTTTTGTACGCCATATTGAGGTATGTATAAAGCATGTATTTGTCCCCAGAGCACTGACCCGGAAAGTTTTGTTTTATATTTAGGTTTAAAATCTTTTATTTTTGAATCACATTTCTTTTTTTTTAAAATATATTTAAAAAATGTATTTTATTACCTCTACTACTCAGCGTCTGCTGTGACTGTGGACAGGGCTATGCAGATGTCAGAGTGGCTTAAGGACAACATTTATCCACCAAGCCAGGTTAGACAATACATGAAGGTGACTGCAATCCGTAGAGCTAATGGATAAGGGAGAATCGGACCAAAACAGTTGTAGAAATACTACAAGAATATCCACGTCTGTTGGACACCGCGTATGGAGAGAGATTAGTCTCAAAATACTTTACAAATGTGTAAATGTTAATCCACAAATAAAACACAAGTCACAGATATGTTTCACTGTTCACAAATGAATACATCCCACTCTGTGTCTCACAGTCTGCAGTTTGTACAAATACAGTTACATTCATAAACACACGTGTTTGTTTTTCATAGATATATCACAATTTTATGCAAAAATAAATACATTTGTTTAAATTTACATTGTAAATATTTGTAAAGTCGAAGTCTCGAATTTAAAATGTATTTGTAAATTGTTGAATCTGCGTTTGTGAATAGAGTCACTCACGTGTTTTCCGTGACGTGTATTTGTTCATTTCCTCTGGCAGGTTTTGAGACTTTCCTCTCGCATTTCACTCGATCCAAATACAAATGCAGCCTGATCCACAAAAGTGGCCAGCAGGAGAACAAGACACCGCTAGTTCGCCTGTATATCTACTGGCAAAGTATATATAGCCAGTTTGGAATACAAATATTAAAATGTTCAAGATCTGATAGATGTATGTTTATTAGTCATGAGAAATGTGTGTTGAAATGTGCTAATTATACACTTTAATTAAAGGAGTAATCTTTAATGCTGACAGCAAGTGGTTAAAATGAGTAGTGCACTCCACATTCAGAACATTACCCACATCCTCATTTTAAAGGCAGATGTTTGCTTTTTAATCACAATTTTTGTTTTCAAACAGGAAAATATAGAGATATATTTGAAGCTGTTCCCTAGAAACAGAAAAAATAGATTTTTATGCTTTTGCAGCTGTTTTGCTTATGTAATGCATAATGAATGAATTGACCAATACATTCTTCTTGCTGGCCATAATCAATTTAAAGTCTGTCATGTTATCTAGTAACATAGACTCCTTAATATGTATTATATTAAATAATATACATAAGAGATGAAACAGCGCCACTTGATTTAGGCTTAGTGTATTTTTGTGTGTGTCTTTTTTATTCTTATGGGCTTTAGACAATTACATTTAAAGCATTTTTATTGTAAATGTGCGAACATGGGAAAAATATCAGTAAAATATAATGTAAAGTTGGGATAAACATAACAAAGAAAGGCAACTGAAACGCTATCAAAGCTAGCATCTGTCCAAACATATCATTACTCTAAAAGCTTACAGGTGTCCAGGCTGTAGGCCACAAATGTGCAGGTGCTTTTTATTTCTGTTATATAGTACAAACGCTTAACCTATTGTGGGCTGTACCCTGGAATTCCATGTGAGTTAGTTTGTGATTTTGTTAATTTATTCACTCATTCATACATTAATTCAATTTCCTCTTTCCCACCTTTGCTCAACTTGTTTTCCTAGGTTGGAAGTAATATGGCTGAGTATTTAAGACATACCAAGGACACCAGGGAGCTTCCATATGTTCTGATGCTTGGGGACTGCAGTCGTTGTTCTCAAGCTTTTGTAGTCATCAGTGGAGAATCTCTGGAGCAGAGCACACTACTGAGAGCAGTGGATGTTTGCTTCAAAGCATTTTACGTATTTGACCTCCAATATCTTGTTGTCATTTATTAATTGTATTTTCAATAACATTTATAACCTGAAGAAAAATAATTTGAACTTGTTTTTTGTGGACGTCTGGACTAGATGTGTTTCTTGGTAAATTATTTTGTGTTGCTTGATTCTCCTGTTGTGTTCGTGTGTATAAACAATATAAATACACTTTACATTTTATTTTTGAATATTTTAAATGTATAAAAATCTACAATATTTTGATAACTTGACTATTGTACGTATGTCTTTTATTCCAGCTAGACATTGATTATATTTTTATTTTTGTTTGTTTGCTTATTAATAAAAATATTCTGGAGTAATATTTGTGTGCATGCTTGCATTAAATTGATTAAAAATGAACCAACCCAAAGGTTGCATCGGGCACTAAGGTTTCACCCAGGACAGAGCGCCAATCCATATCTGGGCTCATACTCATACAGCAGGACAGTTATTAGACAGAAGCCAATTCACCTACCCTCCATGTTTTTGGATTGTGGGAGGAAACCCACACAGACACGGGGAGAACATGGAAACTCCACCCAGATGGGTCTTGAACCCAAGATCCCAGCGCTGGGAGGCGAACGTGCTAACCACTAAGCCACCGTGCCGCCAAGTATATTGTTATTGCAAAAATAACAAATGCTTTATTTGTATGATCTATGAGAGGCGGACTTCAGTCCAGGTGCGGACCCATACACAGTCCTATCCACAGTCTGATCTGTTTAATTCTAAACAGTGTTTGTTTTAAGTGGTATGACTCTACCACTCCAGGAAACTCAAACTAATCACATGTGTTTCTGCATATGTGAGGCTACTCAGCCAATCAGATTTGTTCATTATGATGAGCACTGTGACTTGAATGAGTGACACGGCAGGGAAATTTTGGGACGCTGAACATTGATTCTGTTTATGGATAAAGTCCCACCCTCCAACAATAAGAGCCAATCAAATTACTGGTTCTGGAAAAGCAGTTAAAGTCAACTGCAATTACAAAAGTCATTAGGCACTTTGAATATGCATTTTTTTTTTCAACATCATTGTTTTAATTGTAAATTTTACTTGAAACGAGAGACATTTTATTCATAGTATTTGTTATTTCATATAATTATTTATAAATCTTGCTGAAATATATTGAAGTGTAATCAAAAGTGTAATTTGATTTGACATTCAGTCCTTAACGACGTAAAATGATAATTATAAGGCCTCTTTAACATACAGGATATGGCAATGATCATAATGCAAGTTATATGTTATGTTCTTGACCTTGGCTTGGGAAAGTGCTCTAACTGGACCTTAATGAATTTGAATTAATTACCCCTGATTTATATGCTCTATGACTATGCATCTCTCCTTCAATAAAATGTACTGGAAAAATGAAAACAAAGTCTGAAATGAAACACGTGAATAGTAGGGATGGAATAGTGTTCTGCTGATATCTGATATTTTATATATGAATAACTTTGCAATCTGAACAAGCCTTCTGTAAACTCCAAAAATTTGTGTTTACCTGAGAAAAGGTGCTAGCCTAGTCTAATTTTATACAGCCAAATGCCAGGTGTGATGAGATTAAAACTTCTCATGCAATTTGTGTGTAAATGAATTTGAACCTTGATATTATCACCCTCCCACAGTGCCCTGCTACCTGATGCTACACAACAGTGCTGTGCTGCACATCCAGCGTGCAGTATTCATTCATTCATTCATTATCTGTAACCGCTTATCCAATTCAGGGTCGCAGTGGGTCCAGAGCCTACCTGGAATCATTGGGTGCAAGGCGGAGGAATACACCCTGGAGGGGGCGCCAGTCCTTCACAGGGCAACACAGACACACACACACACATTCACTCACACCTACAGACACTTTTGAGTCGCCAATCCACCTACCAATGTGTGTTTTTGGACTGTGGGAGGAAACCGGAGCACCCGGAGGAAACCCACGCAGACACAGGGAGAACACACCACACTCCTCACAGACAGTCACCCGGAGCGGGAATCGAACCCACAACCTCCAGGTCCCTGGAGCTGTGTGACTGCGACACCTACCTGCTGCACCACCGTGCCACCCTCAGAGTGCAGTAGCCTTAATTTAAAAATTCTCTATCCACTCAGGCTGGAGGTCTCCTGCAGTAGGTTGATCTTCATCAGAACTTCAGTCATCACTTGCAGCACTTGTTGGATGATTTGCACCACATTCCAGTGCAAACTTGTGTATTAACCCTGTCATTTCACCATAGCTACAGCATTCTTAGTTAGCTTTGTAGTAACCGCCAACACGCTGTCTGTCGCTGGGTTCTCTTGCCTGACCAGTGGAAGCTTTTTTCGCAGGACAAATTTCCCCGTTCTTTACCATGACCCTACTAACCTCTGTATTTTTATTTGTTCCCTTTGTCTGGCTTTCTTTCTCCTGTCTCTCTCTCATGCTTTGAGATGTCCTGCTGCTCTCCAGGTGTTGCCCTGATCCAGCCCGTGTCCTGTACAAGATCCTGGCCTTGTCTCATCTACACTATCATGCTTGGCCATGCTGTTTTATCTCAGATTAACACTGCACCTAATTTTAACTCACACAGAATCCCTGATCACCTCCTCCTTCATCAGACTCATATCATCCTCACAATTTTCATTTCTGCTTCTCCATCATCACTAATATACTACATTTATATTACTATAACCCCTTCATCGGTGATCATTTCACTTTTACTTCTGTTCTGTTCTCTGTTGTTTCTCCGGTGTCGACCCGAGGAGGATGGGTTCCCCGTATGAGTCTTGGTTCCTTCCAAGGTTTCTTCCTCGTGTGCTGAGGGAGTTTTTCCTTGCCACTGTTGCCCCTGGCTCGCTCATAGGAGGCTTTGACCCGGATCTCTGTAAAGCTGCTTTGTGACGACTTTTTGTTGTGAAAAGCGCTATATAAATAAAATTTGATTGATTGTGGATGCAATCTCTTCCTCTGTGTGGTGTAACAAATAAAGTTTTTCTTTTGACACACCACACCTTTCACGGGTGTCAAGAGAACTGTACCTTCCTGTACCTACCCACGTTTTCTTTCAAATCGAGTAAAGTGCTGGCAAAGTTTCTTTTAGAAGTCAAACTTTCAAACTTGCAGATGGTAAGGCCTTTATGAAGCTTTGATTTATCCCTTGATGTGAAGACAGAAAGAGGCATCTTTGAAAGCTCTTCTCTTCTGTTAAAAAGCACCATTAGGCTGAGAGTTACCTTCTAAAGATCACTGTAGTAGTCTTTTGAGGGAGAGACACTCAGCACATTCTGCATCTCCACTGCTTCTTCTCCAGATACATGTGCAACAGTCTTACCTCCTGTGTGAAAGGCAAGAACTGGGGCATGTTCAGCTGTGCTTCCTTCAGTTATTCTAGCACTTGACGAGATGTACTCTTTCCACCTTGCTTCATGTACAAGTCTGTAATTCTTCACACATTCTGCCAGAATGTGTTACCCTCCATTAAGGCATTGCTCTCAACAGTGCTACATGTTAAGGGAGTATCCAAGTTTAAGCGCTAGTGACAGGATCTGATGTGAATTACTTTTATTATAAACCCGCTACAGCTTTCACAAACAACATACAAAAAGATTGATGGCACAAAATAGTCTTCCATTGTGTTGTGGTGTGGTTTTCTTTGTTTCATGAAGAAGTCTGACACCCTCTCACGTCTTCTGTCTGATGTTATTGTGTTTGTTTGTGTCAGGTCCCATTCTACAGAAAAAGTCTTCACCTAACTGCAGGAAGCATGTTTCCTTGTTGAACATCTGTGAGGTCATAAGTCATGCGCTGAAGGACTTTCTTTAATCCAGTGCTGATCTCTAGCCCTACAGCTGTTGGAGAAGCACAGAGAGTGATCGTGTTTTCTACTTGTGATCCATCATTAGGTTTAAACAGATCTTCACATGCTTCCACAGGGTCCTTTTTGAATAAAACCTTGGAAATGAATGCACTTAGATGGACGATAACAGGCCATCACATCCACATTATGGGTGGAACTGCCACATTTTCTCAAATTGTTTAGCTGTCGTCTTCTCTCTCTGGGATTTTTGGGAAGCTGCTGCTTTTGCCACTTCAGTTTCTTTGTGATGTACAGTTTTTAAAGATGCCTAGCAATTTTAATAAAATGACTTCCACTAAATACACAGTGATGTTTCTTGTATTTCTTGTAAAACTGTCAGTTTTACCTTTCGTTTTAACAGGACCAGTTGACTTTTCTGATTTCTGTTTCTTCAGATTTGGGAATCTTTCCGGTAGCAAGCTATTTTTCAGAGTAACAGACTCACTACTCAGATTCATCAGACTCATCAGATGTGCTTCCAGCTGTGTCATAGTCTTCATCACTGTAGTTACTGTAATCGCTATCAGGATCTGGTTCACTTTGTGGCAATCACATGTCACTGATTTTCAAAATGCTAGTGTTGACAAATTTAATTTAAAGGAACACACTAAATACCATTTTACATTTACATTCCATTTACATTTACAGCATTTAGAAGACGCTCTTACCCAGACCAAATTATTGAAGTTCCACTGTAATTCTGATCGGTAATCATAACAGGTTTGGGTAAAGTTATTTTATGTGTTTGGACCTTGTACACTACTGCTGTAAATTTCAGAATCACAGGTCATTAATCATTTTTATGTTGAAAAATGCAGACTTAAATAGCATACTCTAGATACAAAAAAGATTTGTAATGTTTTATTAAATATTTGCAATTTGCAGCCATTTTTTAATTTACAATATTCCTCAAGTCACCGGCCTCAATACAATAATCTATGTAAATTTATGATGTGCACCAATACCACTTTTTCCCCTTCCAATAGCTGATCAAGTCAAAGTCAAAGAGTTTATTGTCATTTGCACAGTAAAGTGTGTGTACAATGTTCTGTGTACAATGAATGTTCTGTGTACAATGAAATAATTTCTTTGCTCCTCAGCAAAGAATGCCAAATAAAAAAAACTAAAATACAAAGAACCAAGAAAGAATAACTAAATAGCTAGTATAAAAGTTCAATATTTAAATTATAGATATATACATAAATGAACGTGTGCTGCAGTAAAGTGACAGTGGCGTGTAAACATGTAGATAGTAAAGTGAACACGTTCTACAATCACAAGCAGCAATAACTTGAAATAATTGTATGTGTTGATACAATAGTAGATAATAGTACAGTATTTTATGTTCTAACAATTAAAGTTTGTTCAAAGACTAGTTTTACTATTGCTTTGCCTTGCCACACTGCTAATATGTTCTATGTTTAGTAAATTATCTACTTGTGTGCATGTAAACATTACCCAGCAGTTCCTGTGCATGTAACAAATGTCTTCATTGCATCAGTACTCTGTGGTGATACCAACACTACATGCCATTATCAGCACATATTTTTATTAAACACAGAGAAAGAAACAAAACCAGGAGCTTTTAAACAAAAATAGAAAACTACTGTGAACTGTTGTGGACATATACACACACATCCACACAAAACACCAGACAAAGTAGCACTGAAACCAAAGGGGTATATATAAAGAGCACAGACAAGAAACACCTGGGAAGGATAACAAGAGGGCAGGACCACAAAAGAGGCACAGGTGGGACCACTAATGACAGGGCAGGGCTAAGGCAGAGACTAAAAACAAAACAAAAACACATGAGCACATGGCAAACAAGAAAACAGAAACAGAGCTTGGAACACGAACCAGGGCAAAAATGTGACAAAAATATACCAGTCTTTTTCTAAGTAATTTTGGTGCTGACTCTCCACATTTGGACTTTTCTGCATTAGATGAACACAGCTATAAATGTAAATATAAGGTGCAAGATCAGACATGATAAATGTAAAATACAGCACTAATTAGTACTTACTTATTAATTACTTGCTTATTAATCCCTAATTTACTTATGTTTGTCAGAAAAAAACAATATGTACAATGAAGGGGAAACATTTGAAACATAATGACTAGTGACATTTAAGTATGCCATTTCCAATAATTAGATTTTACAAATCACATGCTACACCCAACAAGGTGCTGGGCTGAGGCAAATAAATGTAAATAAAAGAAAGAGAAGTCAGACAATATGAGGTTTATTAAAACAATTTGTAAACTACTGTTTATTAACCCATAGCTAGATCTAATACTTTTAGCACATTTGCTGGCAGAATGGGTGTTTAATGAACTTTTTATCAGTTTTATCCTGTGAAAGATATGTGGCTTTGTTAGACTAGGTTTTTGTGTATGCATGTGTATATTTCAAGTCAAGTCAAGTGAGCTTTATTGTCAATTCTGCATATGTACAGGACATACAAAGGATTGAAATTACATTACTCTCCAAGATGCAGTAACATTTAACAAAAAATAGACTAAATTCAGCTAAACTAAGTGTATAAATATATGAAAGTGAACAAACAGAAGACAAGTGCAGGACGTACGACACCAGCAGCTCACTGATAGACATACATGAGACAATGGGACACTGACTGAAGACAATAACCTGATTTGGAGGTAGGACACTGGATGTATAAGGCAGTGTAAACAATAGTGCAAGATAATCGTAATAGAAGGAGGCAGGATAATGGATGTACAGGGCAGAGTAAACAATAGTGCAAAATAATCGTAATAGGAGCAGGTAGGATACTGGATGTACAAGGCAGAGTAGACAATAGTGCAACACTGTAAAAAAAGACATTAACTGTAAAAAATTACAGATGTTTTTCCATTTTTTCTGTAAAAAGAAAATATACCGTTGAAATACAGGAAAATCACCTTTTTAAACAAATCTACTGTAAAAGAAGTGAAAGTTTGTATTTTTAAATTACTAGAATCCTGTTTTATAACAGAACTATACAGGTTTTTAAGGGTTTTGAGTGTTATCAGTGTAAAAAAAACAGTAATTGGTGGAAAAATACAGAATATTGTTTTTTTTTGTTTGCTGTAATTAATCATAAACATCATAAAACCAAAAGAAAATAAATTTAACAGAACTGTCCTAAGAAATTACTTTCAATACATACTGAAAACTTGTAACACTTTAAATAGTATTGTTGTAATATCAAATTTACTTGCAAATGTTAAGTAAAATCTACTTGACACCAAATGTAACATTTAAAAATATTAAGTAAATCTTACTTTATTCTATTTAACTTATTTATAAATATTTCCGACTCATCAAAATATTATGTAAAGCTTGTCAGTGTTTTATGATTTAAGTAGATTTTATTATATTCCATTAGATATTTTAGTTTATATCAAGTTAAATTACTGACAATTGTGATGTAAATTATGATAATTTTCATTTGATAAATGTTACAAAATAAATGTTTGTATCATATCACAAATCACACAAAATTCTATCAAAATGACATGGGAAAGTCTGGAAACAAGTATTTAATAGTTCATTCAATAATATTTCTGATCCAATTAACCATCTACATTCATTCATTGTCTGTAACCCCTTATAGTTCAGGGTGGCAGTGAGTCCAGAGCTTAACCGGAATCATTGGGTGCAAGGCGGGAACACGCCCTGGAGGGGGCGCCAGTCCTTCACAGGATGACATCTTTACTCAAACCAACACTTTTTTGAATCACGAATCCTCCTACCAATGTGTGTTTTTGGATTGTGGGAGGAAACCGGAGCACCCGGAAGAAACCCATGCAGACACAGGGAGAACACACCAACACAGACAGTCACCAATTCAACCATTTTAATCAAGGAATTTCCTTCAAGGTTCAAGGGCAGAAAGTGGTGGGACTGGAGCCCATATACACATAAAAAAAAAAAAATAACATAAAATAAATTAAAAAATTCAGCTGACAAATGAATAACAGCAAGACAGGCATTAACCAACAAAACATGCATACCCTCTCTAATATCTCTAACCTAATTCTTCTGTTATTTTTACTCTTAACAAAAGAAAACCGTATGAGTGAAGGTCGAGTGCTTGCAGTTGTGTAAAACAATTGCCACCATGAACTTAAACTGTTAATATCCCTGCAGTATACAAGGCTAGGCTTTAGACTTTTAGTAACATTAACAATCAATGTCTCTTAAATAAATAATCAAATCTATGTCTGTATCTCACCCACCCACTTCCATCCCTATGCAATGTTCTTGTCCCAAAATACTATACTGTATCAAAGGTTAAATGTCTTTTTTAGTAAATATTTTTGTGTCAATATTATCTCACTCAAAGAAAAATTTACAGCATCACATATGAAATGGTGCCTTTCAAATAGTCAGTTAAAACCTTACATTCCTCAGAGAATATTCAACAGTGTTTTGAAGAAGCAGAACTGAGGAGAGCAAGTCTGTGTCTGCACAACGGCATCTGAAGGTTCATCCAAAGAGTGGAAGTTCATTAAAAGACAACAACGGTATGTGAGCGGAGAATACAACCAAACAATGTTTTCGTAAGTGGTTGGTAGTTATTTGCAAAATTAAAAAGAATAGTAATATTGTGCAGCGCAGTGTTGGGGGTATGCAAGAGAAAAAAAATTAGGCCCATAAGCAGTGAGCAAGCTTTAGCACACCACATCCACTACCACATCCTGGCAACATCTTTCTTTCAAGAAGGATGGATACATCCTCGGGATCCTCTCCATCATCACCACAGACAACCAGGATCCTGATGTGTCGAGTTACGTCACTGCATCTGTCCTGCTGCATACAATCAGAAAGAAACATCAAGTTAAGTATACTGAAAGAAACTATCAAAGTGATTCAATTTTAAATGACATCATTATTAGGACAAAAAAAATCAACACACACTAAAGACAACCATCATTAAACATAGCTCAAATTACCTTTTTTATTTTAAGCCTATTGTAACCAATTATCAATAATATAATAGTAAGTTACAGTATGATAATGAGTTGGACCAGTAACAATCTATGACCCGAACCAGAAGACACCAAGTTCTATAGGAGCCGGTGTCTTGAGCAGCAATAAAGAATCAGACAAGGGAATGAATATTGATTAACCTCTCTTGTATTTTTCAATTAACCAAAAATATTGTTTCACAAAATAATCAATAACCAAAAACCCAAGTGTCTACAATAACCAAAAGTGTGCACACACAAAACAAATTAAGTGTCTGTTTGGGATCCCTCAGACCTGAGAATTTGTTACAGGTGCACCTGATATTAAATGTTCCTCTGAGTGTCTTGAGGATGTATGAGTGTATGAGTGGGTACGTAGGTATCTCCTTGTCCGTGTCTTTTCTTCAATGTTCCTGTCTCGCCATCTAATGCATTCGGAATCATGTCCTGATTCTTGAATTTTCCCGTCCTCTCAAAAAACCTGATAAACAAGGTCATATCTATTATTTCTATTCTCAGATGCATCACTAAAAGTTTAAATGTCTAATTGCTACATACTACACCCAACTTCATACATATATCTTAAATCTTATCAGGTCTCAAATCTTCAGTTTCAGTTGTTCAACATTCAAAAATATGGGTTTCCACTCATATGAAATGTTTCAATGTTACTCACAGTGAGATACTTAACATTCTGAGTTGTTTCCAGAGGTTTCAAAGAAGTGTGCTTAATTACTCCTCGTACACTATAGGCCCTACTAGTGTGAAGAAGACTGCACCAAAAATTACCCTCTTAATTCCTTAAATTCACTATTGGAATTAATGAATTTCTGCAGTTACAAGTACAATAGAATATAGTTTTACACTCATCATATGAATTATCAAATCATTATTATTCCCTTTCTTTCCTTAAATTGACAACAGAAAATAAACCATTCCTCTTATACAGTGATATAAAATAATAAATACAATATACATGTTCCAAACTTTGCACAATTACTCACTTCTGTGCATTCGCAGACTTTAGAAATACCCCAGCTTTTGATAGTACACTAGACGTAAGATAAATTTAGCACCAGGGCATCAAAAAGAGATGTTTCTCACCGTTACATCCGTATTTCAAAACTGCGCCCGCCGTCCTCGGCTTGAAGCGGCCCCGAAATTGGAAGGTAAGTAATTAGCCTATGATACACCAAATTAGCATTAGCATGGGTGATAACGATAAATATTAACAAGCACTCTTTTATCTGATACAACGCGTAGTCGTTATTCAATTACTCGGCTTCTGACTCCTAATAGGAAAGTTCACCTACTCTTTTCCGTGCCGTGGTGTAACGCCGACTTTTCTCGGGGTTTTTTTCTTCTTTCTTCTGTTTAACATGAAGCTGCCCTCATTCTCGTGACCGAGGTCCAGAAAGTAAAACCCGGGAAAACTACGCACTTCCCTACACCTCTAACCGATAGGCTGAACGTCACCTGAACAGCTCCTGATTGTCTGTTGAACCCCAGGCACCACCCACGCGGAGCCAAGCGAACCGAGCAAATGCAAATTAGTTACAATACAAAATCTGAAACCCTGCCGATGTAGCAATTAAAGTAAAATACATATTTATATATTCCCTATATTTGTCTTATCTAAGTATGGTTTCGTTTATTTATTTATTCTTATTTGATTTTTTCTTTCACCTGGCTACACTATTTTATGGTGAGCTAGCATTAGTAAAACATTTAAGGAACATGCTCTTAGCAATAAATTGTGTGCCCATGCAGCTTTACTTAGTAACACTATAGTTTTGTAATGGCAAAGCATGTGTAATTTTAAATAATTTTGATGTGTTTTTTAATGTATTTTTTTGAGAAATCCTCTAAGATGAATCTCTACTTTCATCCTGTTGCCCTCCCCTTACAGCTGCACTTTAATAACATTAACCCTACTGTACTGTTTTTGGGTTACTTTATGGCAGACTACAAAATTCGTCTTTAGGCTGCCTTTAAAATGTTAAGATGAATTAAGTGTGTTTTATGGAGCTGTCGTGAGGGGATCTTCACTTGTATTAGAATTATGAATTCATTATAATAGATATTTGGGGAGTCGACTCCTCTTCCCTAACGCCATTTACTGTGGTCTTATTTCTCCCGTTTCACTGTGTAGTGACGCTGCTCGGTGGGAGAGATTTTGAATCACGCTCTGAAAATAACTTCAAATATTTCCCAATATCTGCCCCATGTTGCATGGGTAAAGAAAGAAGTTTTAATTTTAGAGTTGGAAATAGTCTCAACTCAAACAATTTTGGAATTCTAAAATGTCCTTACACGTTTGAAGGTAAGCACTCTCTATCCCAGGGGTGTCAAACTCAATTGCACAGGGGGTCAAAACTCAAAACTCGCGGGCCGAACAGTATAACCATTTATTTAAGATACTAAATATTTATGTTTTTTAACCATTAATATGAACCAAAATACAGGATATCATTCCAAAATAAATACATTTCAACTTAAAATATTTTGCTCTTCATAAAAAAATATCCTGTCAATACAATACATTCAAAATCTGTACATGCTGGAATATTAAAAAATCTGAAAATATAAATAAAAAATTGAATTTAAAGCAAAAGTATAATCATAACAAATCATAACATTCCATTTTCTTGTCCTATTTAGTCAGAGCCTGATACTTGGAGTCTTTTCTTTGCAACAAGTTCGTTTATGTTTGGGGTTAGGTTCTGTGTTGTGAAGATCTCAGGATCGATTGCAGGTGTTCATCAGTGAAGCGACTCCTGTGTGACGTTTTGTTAATTTTCATCACAGAGAACAGCTGCTCGCACAGATACGTGCTGCCAAACATGGACAGGATTCGAGCCGCATGTTGGCGGAGCTGCGGCATCGCTTCAGGAATGAAGCGAGTGAACTGTGCTGGCCCCGCAGTGTCGTACTTTGCCTTCAGTGTCCCGTTACATTGCAGTTCTATCAGCTCCATCTGCATTTCTACAGGTGCGGTTTCCACATCGACTGCAAATGGGTTGCGAAGCAGCTCGAAGTTACTTTTCTGTGCCTCAAAGTCACTGAAGCGCCGTGCGAACTCAGTGCGCAGCGCGCTGAGTTTTTCAGCAAAGGTGGCATTTGGGAAAACTGTGGCACTTTCTTGGTTCCGTATTACTTGGCAACAGGGAAAGTGAGACAAGTTGCATTGGTGCATTTGTGTCTCCCATAAGCGCAGCTTCACTTGAAATGCCTTCACTGCATCATGCATATCGGTTATTATGTGCTCCCGTCCCTGGAGTTGAAGGTTTAAAGCGCTAAGATGCGACGTTATGTCAGCCAGGAACGCCAACTCACATTTCCACTTTTCATCCCGCAGAACTGTGCAGTCTTTCCCCTTACTGTCCATGAACTGGCAGATTTCCTCTCGCAGCTCAAAGTGTCTTTTGAGAACTTTTCCCCGACTTAGCCACCGGACCTCCGTATGATATGGCATATCACCAAACTCGCTATCTATTTCCCGCAGAAAAGACTGGAATTGGCGGTGCTTTAAACCGTGGGCTCTGATAAAGTTGACGGTTTGTGTTACAGTGTTCATCACATGATCCATTTTTAGGACTTTAGCACTCAGCGATTCCTGGTGTATGATGCAGTGATACACTGTCAACTCACCGGCACAGTTCTCCTCCCGCATCTTTGAGCGCATCCTTCCCACCAGTCCATTTTTTTCACCACACATAGCAGGTGCGCCATCTGTTGTAAGTCCAACGAGTTTTTCCCACGGCAGTTTCATGTCGGTTACACTTTGAAATACATTTCCAAAGATGTCTTCTCCTTTCGTTGTCCCGTGCATTGATTTAATGTCCAGTATTTCCTCTGTTACGCACAAATTGGAATCCACACCACGGATAAATATCGCCAGCTGTGCAGTGTCAGTCGCGTCAGTAGTTTCATCCACGGCAAGGGAGTATGCAACAAAATCTTTTGCTCTTTCAATCAACTGTGTTTTCAAATCAGTCGCCATCTCACAAACCCGATTAGCAACAGTGTTTCTGCTGAGGCTTACATTTGCAAACGCTCGCGTTTTATCTGGACAAAGGACGTCGCACACTTTCATCATACAATTATTTACGAATTCCCCCTCGGTAAACGGCCGTCCTGATTTGGCGATCTCTTCGGCCACAATGAAACTTGCTTTCACAGCAGCTTCACTTTGTGATTTTGCTTTGGTGAAAAACGTCTGCTGGGATGTCAAATTCTTCTTCAACTCCTCCTCCTTTTGTAGCTTCTGTCCTGCGCTCATGAGAATTTGTTCTCATGTTTCGTCTCGTAGTGCCGTCTTAGGTTATACTCCTTCATTACAGCGATATTACTCCCGCAAAGGAGACACACTGGTTTACCTGCAATTTCAGTAAACATATACTCACTGTCCCACCGGCTTTGAAAGCCTCGGTTTTCAGAATCAATTTTTCTCTTGGCCATTGTTGGGGTCTAGCTTTGATTTGATATTAGCGTTGTATACATCAACAAACCGCGAACTTGAACCGCGGCTTGCCGTTGGCGGCAATTGCACTGCATCATGGGATTTGTAGTGTGTGTTATTGGGGCGTCATATCACAGGGCCATTAAAAACAGATATATAAAACGATTTCGCGGGCCGGATATAATTGTATGGCGGGCCGGATGTGGCCCGCGGGCCTTGAGTTTGACACATGTGAACTACACCTTCGATAACCACTCCGATATCCACAGGAAGGTCTGCAACTTCAGCTCCCTCAACTCAGATCGCATAGATCCCTCAAGACAGTCTGCTCAATTCCCTGTTGATCTGCAGGAACATCAGCATCCTACAGTAGAAGAAAAATTGCATTTATTAACCCCCTTACAGAAATGATCTGCATTTATCCCATCCATATAAGAGAACATGCACATTTACTTACCATATACTCCTGAAAGATATCGTCCAGCTCTTCATTCAAGTAGACATACATAGACATACAAAGCTCGAAGCAAACATCCTCTTTTGACTTCAATGCTGTCCCTCTAAAGATGGGAGAAGTAACCAATTAACAAGATACATGGAATGATCACTGGATTAGGAACACCTACCTTGTATCAAAACTCACTATCCATTGTCTTAGCTCCACTGACTATACAGGAGCACTTAGTTCTACAATAATATTGTAGTCTATCTGCATATAATAGTGTCTAAATGTGTATCATCAGTCTCAGAAACATCATCTTGCCTCTCTTCAATTTCAACTGCAGGCTCCTGTAACTTCCGAGAGATGGAAATTACACAATTTAAAATCACTTAATGAATGTCGAGTGTGCTCTCTGTTTTTATGGGACTTAAATATTTCACTGACATTTGACTGAAAATCACAATCGGAGAACATACAACATGTATTGAGATGACCAAAATAATTCCCCTCAGATGATAGCTCTGCACATGCAAACAAATGACAACTAAATGTGATCAACTGAGCTTGCTGAGGATGTTGCATACTTCTGATTAAAATAAGTCAAAAGAGCATTCCATGTCTTAAAAGTGCATGGACAGTACAAATATGTGCAAGGGTAATACTGGCTCCGACCATAATGCCTGTGCTGCAATTTGTAATGTTTTAATATTTGAGATTACATTCCCACATTTCTCAAAAACAAACAAAGCACCGTTTATAATGAAACAATACCCCCCACACCCACAAAAAAACTCTTAATAATTAAATGTCTAAATTAATGTATAACTATTTTTTAAGACAAAAACAGCTCTTTATATAGAGTAAAATTAAAGAGAATGAAAGGGTGGGGGTCACACTTTACAGCTGTAAACGAATTTATTATAGTACAAATAAATGTGTTTAGACGGGGTAAAACAAAAAAGCAGCTCTCACTCAAATGTTAAAATGGAAAATGGAAAAGAACAAAATTACCACTGAACTGGGCCAAATCCTACTGCAACTAAACATCCAAAACCTGTAAACAGAAGGGAAACACTAAATAAGCAACAGTTTTTATCGTAATTATTAAAATGTATATTTCTAAAATAATGGTTTCAATAACTATTGTATATCACCCAAAACCGTTCAAATGACAATTTTCAAAGATAACGGTCACAGTTTGGTGTGCCCAGGTCCCTAATACTAACCCAACAGCGAACTTGCATACCTGCCGTATAGCGCTGGCATAAGCATGATTAACTTTTTTAAAAAAACTAATAACACACGCAACAATAAAATGTTAATATTACTCAAGCAAAGAATAATATGAATCAATATCATAAGATAAACATCTCCGTTATCCTGTATTTAGATGGATGAAAGTGGATTTTGTAAATACCTGAGACGCCATTGAAGAAAAACAACCGCGGTGTGAAAATGTTTTGTTGTCGTTTCTGTTGCGTCATATCCGGCTTCGCTATGGAATGAACGCAAATTAATTAAGTTGTGGTTACAAGAAATAATCAAGTAGTGCAAAAATGTCATTTATTCGAGTTAAAGAAACATTATGAATTTATGTTTATATGCAACTTAATTAATATGTGTCATATAAGCATGTTTCATTTATGGTAAACTAACAACCACCCAAAACCCTTTTTTTGAGTGTGGTATCAGAACATACACCTATTGCACTTTTGGGAAGAGATGCTTTGTGCAGACTGAACTGTACAATAAAATGCACACCAGACGGCTGCCTGGTGGAAGTGCCGAGTGAAATGATTGATCAATTGATGATGAAAACAGAGACTGAAACTTCTTGAGTATTTTGGATTGGAAATCTTAGTGAAGAATTCTTGGAACGAGTCAAGCTGTGGGAGAAGTTTATTGTAGCAAACATGCCTGAGGCGAAGGCTCCAGAGTATCCATTTCATTGTACACTGAAATACTTTAAGGATGCTGAACAATCAGATGCAGAACAATGGTTGAGTCATCAACCAAAGCAAGTTGAATTACGCTCATGTTGCATAATTTTGGGACCAGCTGCTATGAAGATAGACAAAAATGATTACTTACATAAAGAGTTTGATATGGGAAAAAGTGTACCACATGTGACTTTGCTGGTGTCTGAAGATTGTGAGCAGAAACAAATAGGTGAAATGATGGCAGAAGCAGAAGAAGTTGTCTTTAAACCGCTAAAAGAGAATCTTTCCATCTGGAGGAGTGAAGATTACCGATTTATTAAGATTATGATTACTGCTCAAGGACAAGGACAGCCACAAGTCGTCAGGATGACACATGAATCACTTTGCAATGAGAAGATGGATTCAAACTCTTTGAAAGAGGAAATGCTGTGATATGTTCCAAAATGTTTATGGTCATAACATAGCACTGACATTGGATTTGTGAAGTCAGCTCAACCAGTGAAAGTTGAACTCCGACCAGGAACAAAACCTCCAAGGAAGCCTCAGTATCCTCAGGGATCGAACCACAAATTGAAGGTCTTGTGAAAGCAGATGTTCTGAAGATAACACAGAATCCGCAGAGTAATACACCTTTGTTGCCTGTGAAGAAGCCAGATAACTCTTATCATTTAGTACATGATTTAAGAGCAGTAAATGAAGTAGTAGCAGACTTTCCAGGAGAAGTGCCAGATCCACATGTTTTGTTAGCCCAAATTCCTCCAGATGCAAAGTATTTCACAGTATTAGATTTATGTGGTGCATTTTTTAGTGTTCCACTAAGTATAGAAAGTCAGGGTTTATTTGGATTCACATAAAAGGGGCAATTCTATGAGTATAAGAGATTACCACAGGGATATAAACATAGTCCTCACATTTTCAATAAAGTATTGAAAGATGATCTAGTTGGGGTAGATCAGAAGTTAAAAAGTACTGTCATTCAATACATGGATGATATTCTTCTTTGTGCACCAGATGAGGAAACATGTCATAAGGATTCAATTACTTTGTTACAGATGTTGGCATAGAAAGGGCACAAAGTCTCTCAGAAAAAATTGCAGTATTGTCAGGAAAGGGTAGTTTATTTAGGGCAGACCATAACACAGGGACACAGATGTATTTCTGATAAGCAGTTAGAAGCTATTCACAAAGCTCTCAAACCCAGAACAGTTAGAGAAATGATGACATTTTTGGGTATTGCAGGGTATTCCTCAGCATGGGTAGAGGACTATGCTAGTTTAACAAGACCTTTGAGAGCTATGATTAAAGATACAGGAAATGCTCAGCTTTATTGTAATTTTTCCTGGACATAGGATGGCTTTTTAGCTTTTGAGACAATAAAACAAAGGTTACAAGAGGCTCCAGCATTAGCTCTGCCAGATTATTCTAAGTATTTTTTGTTATATGTGTCCACTTCTACTGGAGGAAAATATGCATGTGCAGTTCTTTGTCAACCAACAGGTACGGGAACCAATCCCCAACCAATTGCTTATTATTCAACTGCTTTTACAGAAGTGGAACTGGGGTTACCAAGTTGCTACAGAGCAATGGTGGGAGGGTACTTAATGTATGAGAAAGCATCATCTGTCATGATGGGTTATCCAGTTACAATTCTTACCCATCATAGTCTCAGAAATCTCTTAAACTTTGGTAAATATACTCTAACTATGCCGAGAATTAGAGATTATCATAGGCTCTTAGAACAAGAAGATGTCACCCTAGCAAGGTGCGTCACACTAAATCCAGCTGAGAACTTGCCAACTCCAGAGGATGGTGAGCCTCTTGACTGTGTACGAGACGCAGAGAGGTTTTCAAGACTTAGATCTGATTTGCAAGCTCTTCCGTTGCGTGAGGCTGAAGTGGAGTATTGGACTGATGGGTCCTGTTATCATGTAGGAGATAAATTGAGGGCTGGTTATGCAATAGTAAGAGCCCAGGGGACCGACTTTGTTGTTGAAAAGGCTGAAGTAATTCCACAGCCTGCATCTGTACAACTTGCTGAACTTGTGGGGTTAACAGAAGCATGTTTGTTGGCTGAAGGTAAGCGAGTGAACATATACATAGATTCAGCCTATGCCCATAATGTGTGTCATTTGTTTGGATCAGTGTGGAAAAATCGGGGGTTTAAGAAAACTGATGGGTCACCAATACAGCATCATGCTCAAATAATGAAACTGTTGCATGCTGTGATGAAACCTAAAGAATAACAATAGCTAAATGTGCAGCTCATAAAATGGATGCATCAAGGGTCTCACAAGGGAATAGAGCAGCTGATGAAGCTGCCAAAGCCATTACAGGAGCTGACAAACTCGGGGAAGTGTTTTTGGTAACTCATGAAGTGGACTTCGAAGACAAGGTAACACTTAATGATGTACTTTTAATGCAGGAAGCTGTTCCTGAAATAGATAAACAATTGTGGTTAGATCGAGGTGCCAGCAGGGATTCTACTGGTCTCTGGAGAAACTATGAGGGGCTGATAGTAGCACCTCCGGACTTGTTAGGTTTGATGATTCAAGAGGCACATGGGTTAGCTCATGTGGCTATGGGAGAAGAAAAGAAGAGGAGCAGGAGAGGCTGGATGAGCAAAGGAAGAATACAGTGCAGCCTGGAGACAAGGTGTTTGTAAAGGTATTTAGAAGAAAATGGTATAACGAATGCAGACCTTTTAAAGTTGTTCGTAGTACTGGAACGGCGGTTCAAGTTAAGGGGTCTCCAACGTGGTAACATTTATCTCACTGTGTTAAAGCACCAAGTGAAGAGAAGCCTTTTTCAAAGGGAGGAGAGGTTGCAGGTTCAGGAGAACCAAAAGAACATGAGGGAGAACAGGTTGAAAATAACATGCAAGAAACAAACCAGAGTAAATCTCCTGAAGAGGGGATTGTCCCTGGTTTGGATGATGCTGATGACTCTGTGTATATTTCTGATGATGCCAGACATGACACAGCAGATTGTATACAAGACAAAAAGTTTGGAGAAACTGAATTTCAATATGTCCCAGAAACAGCAAGTCCCATTCCAGAAAGCAGTAATTTCATTTCAAAACAATTCAGACTTGGAACAAGAAAAGAGTCCAAGACCAGTTCGAAAAAAGGTTAGACCTAAACGGTATGAGAACTAAAGAGAATGGAACTTTAGAGAATTTTACTTTTCCAGTGTCGAAAGTTAGTGAGGGGGTAAATGGATCACATCTAACTACACTAGTGCCTCTGATAATTTCAACAACGTCATCCCCTTTGAAGACTGTGATTAAAGTTAAATTAGGTAAAAGGGTTCATCTTCCCTGTAAATGTGGAAGATTTAATACAGGGAGTAATAGTCCTCCTAAGTGGAAAAATAGTCGAGGTGAAGAAGTGGTGTTAACAGGACCTGAAGTTGATCATTTGCCTCGTGACCAGAGAAAGTATCTTTTATTTAATGCTTTTAGGTGGTTCAAAGTTAGAGATGATTGTTCAATTCTTTTACGTAATGTTACATGGGAAGATCAAGGGGAATACACCGGTACTTATTTGGAGCCAGAGCTTAAATTTGTGCCATTTCAAAATGTGTGGAGAGAAGGGTACATAACTCGTACAGTGATAGTTATGATAAAGGACCAGAGTCCTATTGAAGTTTTTACATCTACTAAAAGAGTTCAGGACCAAACCACTATAGCAATGACTCTGAAGGTTACTAAAGAACAAATTAAGCCAATTACTTTAGCTCCAGAAATAAGTAAAGGAAATAATGTAACAAATCAGATTACTACTTTAGATATGCCATTAAAGGAGATGAATATGACCACACTGCCAATGATAACTTCTGCTTCGGGTACACCTGAATCTATCACAACTGTTGTAAATGAAAAAATAACAAGATCACATAATGTTGTAAAAGTAACCCAGACTCCAGAAGTAATGTCCTTTCCATTGCAGAAGAAAGTAAACGTAGCACAGGGACCAGAGTTAAATATAGAGCATGAAGTGAATATTAGTAAAGTAACTTTTGAAGCTAGAAACCCAATGGAAGAAATTGATTCAAATGGTTTAGTAACCACTCAGAAAATCACTTTAGAAGGGCAAAGAGAGTTTTTTGATTTTGACTGGACATCTGAAGAAATGACTGACCATTACCATGCATTACAGAAAAGAGAAGCAAAATGGAAAGCATATGGATTTGATTTTTCAGTGTTACAAATCACAGACCCATGGGCAGCTAGAAATTTATGGTTTCAGCAAATAACCCATTCCGTAAGAATGAGTAAGAAGTTGACTGGTCCATGTGTGGTGAAGGTTCCAACACCAAGCACATGGCCATCAATTTTAGAGACAGTACCAGAACCACTGCATGCTATGTGTGAATCTTATGCTTTATCATGGTTATTATATCAGCAAAACTCTGAAGAAGATAGAATAATGGCTTTATCAGTGCATTTGTTTAGACCTAGATTAAATTGTACTTGGTTGATGAAGCTGCCATATATAAATTTCCTTGATCAGAATGAAAATATACTGACAGCACTGCCTGATGCGATGGAAGTAAAATCTGTGGAGACTAAAGACTGTTTTTGTTCCAGTGATACTCACAATGGACAGGGGATGTTTATGGGGATATCTGATTGTGCTCATTATATGATGAATTTTAAAGAGCCTAAACCTAAGGATGCTTTGTTTAAAGTGAATTTTCATACACCAGATAGCAAGCAGAGTAGAACATTAATCGTGCAGTATGACATTTTGCCTGTAAATGTGACTATAGGACATTTTAAGGATATTTGGTGGGTTTGTGGAGATAAAGCATACATATTTCTACCATATGGGTGGACAGGCTTTTGTTATATGGCAACATTAAAGCTTCCTTATGAGGTTTATACTCTCCAAAAAGGTGAAGCAACTGATGAAGGGAATTCTGAAGGTATTTCTGGGAAAAGAAAGAAAAGGGAAATGGCTCAGTTTCATAGTTTGGAAGCTTACCATTGGAGAATCAGTATAGGAGAAAAATGGGGTATAGGATTATTCCCATGGTATGGTGTGACATTTTTAGCAGATCATATAGATAATATTACGTACACTTTACAAGGGTTTGCTAATGAAACAATAAGAGGGTTTCAGTATTTGTCAAATACACAAAAAAGTCACAGATTAACATTGTTAAAACATGACATGGCTCTGGATTACATTTTAGCTAAGCAAGGAGGTTTATGTGTAGCTTTGAATCTAACAGGGGATGCCTGTTATACCTTGATTCCGGATAATTCTGATAATATGACTAGTGTTATAGAAGCATTGAAGCATATAAGGGAGGCATATGGTCCATCAAAAGGAGCTGGATGGTCTGTGAATGCTTGGTTATTGGAGAAATTAGGACCACTAGGAGCAATGTTGGCTCAAGTTTTTGGAGCAGCTCTTTTAGCAGTGTGTATAATGTTTTGTTTTTGTACCCTGTTGTTAACTTGTGCAAAAGCTATGATTTTGAAATGGGTTGGAGTTGTAATGCCTGGAGATCAAGTACAGATGCCATTATTAAGTAGAACCAACTCAGACAAACATGAGGAGGAAATTTTGGAAAACAACCTGGTGGAAAGGTATCCATTTTGAATATCCACTATTATATATTTTTACTATTCAATTATGACATTATTCTATTATTTTCTTAGGTTTATTATTTAGTAATCAATTATAAAGATTCTAGGATGAAGTATACACTGTAGCTTATAAAATGTATTAATCTATTAGTATTACTATTATTAAGTTATATTTGATGTTAATTTGCATCTGTCATTTTTGCAAAAGATACTGGCTGTTGTTTCTTTCTTCCAGAAAGAAAAAAGGGGGGAAGATCATTGTAAGGGAGGATGGTTGTTCGAGATTCCTGAAGTGCTACAGGGATCCAAAAACTCAAGAGGACAATAAAACAGAAGGACTTTGAAACAGAATGGTGAAAACTTGCTGAAGCTCAATATGTCATCAACATCACATCAGAAGACAAAATTGTTGAAAAGACAATAGTATGTCATATGTTCCTATTGAATTGTTTATTATTAGTAATCTTTGATAGTGATAAATCATTATACGAGTGATATTAAAAATTGTAACAACTGTTTATTATGAAGACTGATAGACTGATGAAATGTAATCTGTGTAAGTGTATTGAAATCTCAGATGTTTTTGTTTTTTATCGATGTTAGGGCCAAGGGGTATGTCAGGTAGGGACAGGTCCATTGGAAGGTCCGATGGGTCGAACAGCCTGAATTTGGACATTGGTTTGATTTGATTTTCTGAGATTTTTATACACATTTACTTAAGTCAACTCCCTACACATATAGAGTAAATTTAATTGGACTGGAGTACAGTTTGTGATCGCCTAGGCAGAGGGATCGTGGGGGAATTTTTCCTGTCTAAAATGTTTGAAAATGTTTGGATTTTCAAGAAAGATGGCTGCCTGGAAGGTTTTTTTGCCCTCACACTCCATGAAATTTTGTTACATCATAATGCAAGTGATGTTAAAATTGTGTGTAGGAAGGTATCACTTATTTGTTATGACATTAACATGTATGGGTTGCTTACAATTTACGAGACTTTAACAGTCTCGAAGGGAGGAAATTATGAGGTATATTTAAACATAAGGCCTAAGCGCAGTATTAAAAAATGTTCCCTGTTTAGATGTATGCTCTGTTTCTGTGCTCCACAGAGAGAAATGTTTAGGATAAGCTGTCAGTGAGGGTAGGAGACTATAAATTTTACCCCTCCCTTAGTCCCTAAAACATGCAAATGTAGACCAACCTCTACGGTCACCATATTTGGAAAGGAGCAAAAACCATATAGATCAGGGTCCTAGCCAAGAGCGGAGAGAGAGAATTTGAGTGCTGAATTGAACACTCCTCTCACGGGATCCTTAAGAACCCGTAAGACACTGTTTCTGTAAATAAAGATGTATTTACACCTTTAACCGTGTCTGCGGAGATTCTTTCCCATCACCTGTCTTCACAACACAGTACAGTTAACAACAAGACCATGTGACCTTACGTATCCGGAGACGGACAGGGAGCATGTCACTGACGGTGCCTTCCGGCACGACTTTCTGGTGAATTGCAGACGCGGGCCTTGTAGGTTGGCTTTCAGACGCAGCCGTCGGAGCTGGTAGCGTTCTGAAGGTCTCTGTGGGGATTCTTCGTCGTCGCTGATCTGCCGCCTTGTGAGAGACAGTCCAAGCAGGTCTCTCCTGGGGCCTCATCTCAGAAGGTCATTCTGAGGGTGCGTGTGGCCGTCTTCTTTTGTGATTTTACAGTAATAAGTTGTTAAATTACATATAGTGTGTTACATTAACGTTGGTTTTTTTTTACAGTGAAGATAATCGTATAACAACTAAAGTGAACAAGTGCATACCGGTTCTATTGAAAAAGTCACAGTTAGGTCTGATGAGGAGCTTAAGTGACAGTACCAATATAAACAGGAGCGGTGTCAACAGCAGAAGTGGGAGGGGGGCAGAGCAGGGAGAGAGTTCAGCATTCTCACAGCCTGATGGATGGATCTATCCCTCAGTCTGCTGGTCCTAGCCCTGAGACTACGCAGTCTCCACCCTGATGGCAGCAGGTTGAAGAAGCTGTGTAGCGGGTGGGTGGGATCACCTGTCAAGCAGAGGGCTTTTCGTAGGAGGCGGGAGCTGTATAAGTCCTGAAGGCAGGGGAGAGAGGTACCAATGATCTTCTCAGCAGTTCTCACAATATGCTGGAGGGTTCTGTGGTAGGATGCTGTGCAGGCCCCGTACCACGCAGTGAAACAGCTAGTCAGGATACTCTCAATGGCCCCCTTGTAGAAGGTGATCATGATGGGGGTGGGAGCTCTTGCTCTTCTTAGTTTGCGGAGAAAGTAGAGCTGTTGGTGAGCCTTCTTGGCCAGTGATGCTGTGTTGATGGTCCAGGAGAGGTCCTCTGTGACATGCATACCCAGGAACTTGGTGCTGCTCACCCTCTCCACAGCAGCCCCATTGATGGATAGAGGGGCATGTTGTGTGCGAGTTCTCCTGAAGTCCACATCAATCTCCTTGGTCTTCTCAGTGTTTAGAGAGAGATTGTTGTGTTTGCACCAAGAGGCCAGCCGGCTCACCTCCCTCCTGTAGTGTGACTCATCGTTGTTGCTGATGAGGCCTACCACAGTCGTGTCATCTGCAAACTTGATGAAGAGGTTGGAGGTGTGTGATGGAGAGCAGTCGTGGGTTAGCAGAGTGAACAGGAGGTCAGGAAGAAGGCAGGAAGAGTGTGTGTAGGCAGGAGGAGTGTATGCAGGCAGAAGGGGGCTCAGCACACATCCTTGTGGAGCCCCCGTGTTCAGAGTGATGGTGCTAGACGAGTTACTGCCAACCCCTACTGCCTGTGGTCTTCCAGTCAGGAAGTCAAGCAGCCAGTTGCACAGTGATGTGGTCAGTCCCAGTCTGACCAGTTTCTGAATGAGTTGTTGGGGGATGATTGTGTTGAATGCAGAACTGAAATCAATAAAAAGCATTCTGACATATGTTTTTCTTGTCCAGATGATTAAGGGCTGAATGGAGAGCAGTGGAGACAGCATCATCAGTCGAACGATTTGATCGATATGCAAACTGGTAGGGGTCCAAGGAGTGGGGGAGGGAAGACCTGATGTGTTGCATGACTAGCCGCTCGAAGCACTTCATGAGGATGGAGGTAAGTGCAACCAGGCGGTAGTCGTTGAAACAGGAGGGTAATGACTTCTTTGGGACAGGGATTATAGTGGTGGCTTTGAAGCATACAGGGACCACAGCCTGACTCAGTGAGGTGTTGAAGATGTCAGAATACACCTCTGCAAGTTCGCCAGAGCAGTCCTTCAGCACACGACCAGGTATGTTGTCAGGAGGATGTCAGGAGGAGTGTGTGTAGGCCGGAGGAGTGTGCAGGCAGGAGAAGGTCAGAAGGAGTGTGTGCAGTCAGGAGGTGGGCAGGAAGAGTGTGTGCAGGCACGAGAAGGTCAGGAGGAGTATGTGAAGGCAGAAGGAGGTCAGGAGGGAAGTGTGCAGGCAGGAGAAGGTCAGGAGGGTTGTGTGCAGTCAGGAGGAGTGTATGCAGACAGGAGGAGGTGAGGAAGAAAGTGCGCAGGCAGGAGGATGTCAGGAGGAGTGTGTGCAGGCAGGAGAAGGTCAGGAGGAGGGCAGGAAGAGTGTGTGCAGGCAGGAAAAGGTCAGGAGGAGTGTGTGCAGGCAGAAGGAGGTCAGGAGGAGTATGTGCAGTCAGGAGGAGGTCAGGAAGAGTGTGTGCAGTCAGGAGGAGGGCAGGAGGTGTGTGTGCAGGCAGGAGGAAGTCAGGAGGAGTATGTGCAGTCAGGAGAAGGTCAGGAGAAGTGTGTGCAGGCAGGAGAAGGTCAGGAGGAGTGTGTGCAGGCAGGAGGAAGTCAGAAGGAGTATGTGCAGTCAGGAGAAGTGTGTGCAGGCAGAAGAAGGTCAGGAGAAGTGTGTGCAGGCAGGAGAAGGTCAGGAGGAGTGTGTGCAGGCAGGAGGAGTGTGTGCAGTCAGGAGGAGGCCAGGAGGAGTGTGTGCACTCAGGAGGATGTCAGGAGGAGAATGTGCAGGGAGAAGGATGTCAGGAGGAAAGTGCACAGGCAGGAAAAGATCAGGAGGAGTGTGTGCAGTCAGGAGGAGTGTACGCAGGCAGGAGGAGGTCAGGAGGAAAGTGCGCAGGCAGGAGGATGTCAGGAGGAGTGTTTGCCTTACTAGCAAAGAGGTGAGTTAGAAAGGACACCACACTTAATATGCTCTTATACTAAATATTTCTGATATTTCAATGGGATAGTGAGTACTGAGAATAAAGAAAGTGATTAGACCTTCTTAGCTACCCCTACTGGCCATGAAATCATGACATAACCTCAGTGCAAGTCTATCTTCTCTTCTTTTTTGGGAAATTAATGTACCACCTTTGGAGATCTTTGACTATACTCCTTCTGTGATGTATTGGTTGAAATCTGAAAATCACCTTTCAGCATCGTGGGTGACTGGGAGGAAAGCCCAAGAAGTCAGCCTAAACATTTTAATCTTTTTCATTAGATTACTTTGGAGACTAACAATAGCCAAGCTTCTATATAAAGGCATTTCACAACTCTCCCCTTAACATTTCACACTGTAGATGCTGTATCAGTCCCAATATGAATAGATGATATATGACAAAAGCCTAAGAATGATTTAACACATGGTTCCCATGGAAGAGATTCTGTTCAATATGACTTTCATTTTCAAGGCAAGAAAACTGCTGACAGATTTTGATTATTGGTCTGGTCTATGACTTAAATATTAGTCAGGTACAGGCCTAAATGTTGTATGGTAGTAACCAATAGCATTGTGTGATTTGTAATATATTGTTGGTGACCCCTGACTACAAAGGTTGTGGTGTGGTATAGTGACACATTACCTGGTGTAATGGATTTATCATTAATGTACTGCAGATTTTACAGTAAACAAGCAAGACACTGTAAGGATTGTAAGACTTCAGTTTACTGAAGTACACACCTGCGTTGTACTGTTTTCCCATTATGAACTGCTTCAGTGTTAATAATTCTGCTGAAGGTCTGTCCCAGGTGATGGAGGACTTTATTTAAACTGATGTAGGAAAGTGTCCTGGTTAAAAAAAGAGTTAAACTGTAGTGTTAATGTGACGTGTCAAGACCTGATACTTTTAATGACCCATCCTTCAAGTGGTGTATGTACTGTGATGTATTTCCGTTAGACTACCACTAGAGGGGTCTGCAGTGGTGGTTCTATTTATCATAAAAGACTGGATCAATGTCACGTGCTGTAACTCCCTTTAATCCCGTGCCAACAACACACCTGTAAACACAGTGAGCACAGGTCTGAACATTATATCAGTCTTTATTCACATTCAGTTCATTAAACACCTACAAGAGGCTTAAAATCTATATCTTATCACACCCCAACACACACACACACACACACACACACACACACACTACCTCACTGCAGTCACGGGTTCATTTTTGTCTCACCCCACAGCAGAATCACACACTCTCAACAGACCACAGACACATAGCTCCTCCACTCCTCTTTACAGTTTGAGTGGAGAGAAATGTTGTGAACTGACACAGACCCTCCACCAAGTTCAATCCCCTGAACTACAGCACTGTACACTGTAAAAAATTGCAGTAAATTTACAGTGAATTTTCAACAGTAAGGTACTGTTTTAATTTTACTGTTTTAAGCAATGCATTGTGGGACATGCCAAATGATCAAAAGAATTTACAGTATAATACTGCATTTAATGGACAAATCAGCAGGAAGTGCAACTGTTCCACATGTAAATTGCTTATCAGAATGAGGTGTTTCTTGTTTAGAAAAATTTAATAAGTACTGAAGTGTTGAATAGGGTGTTTTATAAACCTGTCTGTTTTTATTCCGTTTGAACTTAATATATTTTAGTCTAAAGTCATTATATATATGTCACACTGTGACAAAGGACATCCTTCTGAAAACGTAGCCTGAATACACAAAATGTTCATTACCATGTTTGTGCACATAGTATGTCCATTAATCATCCACAAGGAAAGATTTCACTGGAACAAAACTTTCTTACCAAAGAAAAATATCTGTCTTGTGTCATGAAAACATTCTTAGAGCATTACCACCTCAAGCGTTTAAAGAAGCAGAAAGAGTAAAAAGATCGATTAAGAAGAGTTTAACATAATAATAAATAAATGAACACTCCCAAGTGCTGAACTGTGAAAATATTTCACTTAACCCATTAGAAGGATTAGAACAGTGGGAAAGCTAGAATATTTTCAGTTTCGCACATTCATTCTTTCATTGTCTGTAACAGCCTGTCCAGTTCATGGATGCGGTGGGTCCAGAGAGTACCCAGAATCACAGAGTGCAAGGTGGAAATTGTTCCGCCCTTGGGAGTGTTTATTTAAGAGAAACAGTCTGCGAGCAGAGAAAATAATATTGTGTGAAGAAAACCATGTCAGGCAAAGAACACTGCTCTCGCAAACGGGAAAACTTTTCCCAGGAGGAAAATACACTTTGAGTGAAGAAAAACTCACCGGGTTCACCTGCACGCGAGAGAAAGTTTTTACGTTTTCTGACAGGGGTTCGCCATACCAGACAATATACACTCCAAAACACAGAGAAAACAGGAGACTATAACATATTTAATATATCTATTTAGCAAATACACACAAGCACTTGAATAAAACTTATCATAGTCTTTTTGTAGCCCTGTGAGGGACTGCCGCCCCCTCGAGGGTGTGTTCCAGCCTTGCGCTCCTAACCCACCGCGACCCTGAACTGAATAAGCAATTACAGATAATAAATGAATAAACGAATAGTGCATGAGAATATGTACCTGATAGCATGCAGCTTGCTGTGCTAACCAGGAATAGAAATGAAGGTTTATCTAGCTCTACTACCCCAAGCTTATCGTTACTAAGCAAAAATTAATCATGAAATACATGAATATAATTTTATCGCCATTTATTTGTGCTTAATTTTTGACACATTTTGACACACAACTCAGGGCCAGGACACAGAACTCAAACATTTTTTTTTTCCTGTGAGTGGGATGGAATGAGCTTTCTTCACAATTAACTAACTGACAAGTTAGTTAGAGGAGTATAAACGCAGAAAAGCAAAGATTAAATGAAAAGGAGCATAACCAATAAGGAAGAGTAGTTTGACTGCATAAAGGACAGAGTATAGCTCACTGTGAACCATAAAAGTACAATAACCTTCCCTGCTATAGGCAATTATTAGCAGGATAGATTTTCACAAATAAGTCATAAATTACAGAACAGAATTTGGATCAAGTTCCTCTATATGTATGATGTTCAGTGTCCCTTTAAACTGGTTCTAGATTAGTACTCCTCCTGAGGTGGTTTGTAAATGCTTTGAATGCATTGTGTAAAAATGATGCCCACAGCTTTCAGCTACACAGTAAGATTTTATTCACTTCTGTAAGTTAGTGATTTATACTTTTGTTAGAAATTCGGCATTGAAGAGTCAGGAGACTGGAGCTCGGCGTTGACTGGAGTTTATTTACACATACACAGGATCATGTATGAGTACAACTGGGTGATCACATTCTATCTCAGGATGATCTGAAGTTTGGAAACTGGAGGTTCAGATGTTTCCTTCACGTGCATGCAGAAAAGCATGGGCACAGCTTGGTCATCAGTTTGTCACCAGTTCATTCTATAGCCAATTTATTCTGTACCCAATCCAGTCTGTTCTCAGTCCAGTCTGGTCCCGATCCAGTCTGACACCAAATATTTTAGAAGGGCCTAATATACATTGGAGAAATGGGGGAAGGGAATAGGAGGAAGAAGAGGAGTTTGAGAAGGGGTAAAGGGTAAAGATGATGAAGATGATCAAAGAAAGAAAGACAGAGGAAGGAAGGGTAAGAAGAGGTGTGAAAGGAGGGGTATGATGTAAGTAGGGGAATGATTGGTGGGAATGGGGGATGGGACTATGAGAGGGATAACAAAAGGTCACACAAAGATACAAAAAGACCATATAATTTCTTTCACTTTATCCTAAAGATCATTAATTAAGGTGTGTATGTGCTGGTGATGTAGTTATACTTTTGTTATGGTGTTTTAGTCTATTACTTTTAGGCTGCAATGTGGCTGGGACAGACCTGGATGGATATAAGAGAGGATTTTCTGGTTTTTGTTTTGATTTTTTCCCTGCTTTTTTGTATTATTCCAGATCCAAAGCTTAAAAATATCTTAGTATAACTGCAGATACATAATAAAATATAGTAAAGTGGAACTGTGAAGTTTTTTTTACAGTGTAGACACAATAAGAGTCTTTATTACCTCTGAGATCACTGGCTAAAATACACCACTGAGCTGATCCAGTGTCTCTCAGTGTGGAAACAGGGGCTTTATCAGGACAGCTACTCATGTAATATTTTAATATTTTGACAATACGAGTGTAATTTTAATTAAATGAGAGAGGAGCCCTGGTGACGGGGCTGGTGGGGTGGATAAAGTTAAAGAAGAGGGAGGGAGAGAAAGAGGAGAGCGTGAAAAAGGAAATAAACACAAAGTGGAGGATAAAAAAGATGTAAAAAAAAGGAGAGTGGGAAAGATAAAAGAATAGAAATGTGAGGAAAATGAAAGAGAAAAAGAGTGAGAATAAAGACAGGAGACAGAAAATCAACAGAGATAAACCAGAGTGTAAGAAAAAGTGAGAGAAATAAATATTGGAAAAAGAATAGGAATAAAAAAAACAGTTAAAGGAGGGAATACAGATGGGGCATGAAAGAGACAGTGAGATAAACATGAAATAGAGAGAAAAAGAGTGAAATACAAGGGAACAGTGATGGAGAGATGATGAAAGGAGAGAGAAACTGTATGTGAGAAATAAATGAGAGAGAAAAGAGAATATAGTGATGGAAAAATAAAAAATAAGACGTTCTCTCTCTCTATCCCTCACACACAAGTCAGAGTTTACTCTACCGCACACACTCGCACTGAGGAGTCCTCATTAACCCAGAACCCAGCGTAGAGGGGCTCAGTGAATGTGGTGGTGAGTGTGTGTAAGTGTGTGAGTGTGTTTGTGTTGGGGGGGATGGTGTAGAAGGACAGAGTGCCCCCCTCCCAGTCCAGATACACCCCCACTCTCTTAGAGGGAGAGGGAGGGGCAGGGATCTCAGTTTTCTGATTATTGTGGAACAGAGAGAAACTGTTCCCTTCACAGTCCAGTCTCCAGGAGTTTTTATTGTCTCCAAACAGACTCTCACTACCACCTCCTTTCCTTTGGATTCCTCCGTACGACACTGAGACATCAACCTCTGTCCCGCTCCACTCCACCTCCCAGTAACAGCGTCCAGTCAAACTCTCCACACTCAGAACCTGAGCCAACACATCAAATCTCTCCGGATGATCTGGATAAGACTGAGACTCCTCAACACGCTCCACCTTCCTGTTTCCCTCCGACAGAGAGAGACGACGGTGTGCTGTGTTTGGATCCAGAGTGACATCACACACATCTACACACACAATAAACACACATTAGAGAACACACCATCACACACACACACACACAATGAACACACATTAGAGAACACACCATAACACACACATCTACACACACATTAGAGAACACACCCTCACACACACACACAAACAAATCTACACATACAATGAACAGACATTAGAAAACACACCATCACACACACACACACAAATCTAGACACACAATAAACACTCATTAGAAAACCCACCATCACACACACATCTACACACACAATAAACACACATTAGAGAATACACCATCACACACACACACACATCTACACACACAATAAACACACATTAGAGAATACACCATCACGCACATATCTACACACACATTAGAGAACACACCATCACACACACACAATAAACAGACATTAGAAAACACACCATCACACACACACACACACACACACACACAATAAACACACATTAGAAAACCCACCATCACACACACAATAAACACACATTAGAGAACACACCATCACACACACACATTAGAGAACACACCATCTCACACACACATTAGAGAACACACCATCTCACACACACATTAGAGAACACACCATCACACACAATAAACACACATTAGAGAACACACCATCACACACACACAAATCTACACACGCAATAAACACACATTAGAAAGCAAACCATCACACACACACATCTACACACACAATAAACACACATTAGAGAACACACCATCTCTCTCACACACACACACACACACACACAATAAACACACATTAGAGAACACACTGTCACACATACATTTACACACAGAGTAAACAGACATTAAAGAACACACCATCACACACACACACACACACACACACATCTACACATACAATAAACACGCATTAGAGAACACACCATCACACACAAATCTACACACACAATAAACACACATTAGAGAACACACCATCACACACACACAAATCTACACACACAATAAACACACATTAAATAACCCACCATCACACACACATCTACACACATAATAAACACACATTAGAGAACACACCATCACACACACATCTACACACAATAAACACACATTAGAGAACACACCATCACACACACACACACATCTACACACACAATAAACACACATTAGAGAACACACCATCACACACACACACACACATCTACACACACAATAAACACATTGGAGAACACACCATCACACACACATCTACACACACAATAAACACACATTAGAGAACACACCATCACACACACACACATCTACACACACAATAAACACACATTAGAGAACACACCATCACACACACACACACACATCTACACACACAATAAACACATTGGAGAACACACCATCACACACACAAACAACACACATTAGAGAACACACCATCACACACACACAAATAATAATGATTAGAGAAGACAGCATCACACACACGCCACACACACAATAAACACACATTAGAGAACACACCATCACACACACATTAGAGAACACAGCATCACACACACCACACACACATCTACACACAATAAACACACATTAGAGAACACACATCACACACAAACACACATTAAAGAACACAGCATCACACACACACACAATAAACACACATTAGAGAACACACATCACACACACACACAACACACATTAGAAAACACAGTATCACACAGACACACACACACACAATAAACACAGCATCACACACACAATAAAGGCAAGGCATGGCAAGTTTATTTATTGAGCACCTTTCATACAGAAGCAATTCAAAGTGCTTTACAGAAAAAGAAACAATTAAATTAAAAGAATAAAATCATAAATGTCCAATAAGACAATTACATAAAAAGAGTAAAATGATTAAAACAATTTAAAATGACAATAAAAGAAAAGAAATAAAATGTCGTTACAGAAAAGTGAAGAATATTTTAAACTGAGCTGTTGCTGCTCAAACAGGAGTGTTTTAAGTCTTGATTAAAGTGTCTAAAGTCGGGGCTCTTCTAATATTCTCAGTCAGCTGGTTCCATTTAAAAGCGGCATAGTAGCTAAACGCTGCCTCTCCATGTTTAGTTTTGACCTGAGGCAGGACTAACTGACTAGTTCCTAAAGATCTGAGAGCTCTGCTCGGCTCATATCTCTGTAGCAGATCTGATAAATACGCTGGTCCTACCCCATTTAGACATTTATAGACCAGTAATAACACCTTAAAATCTATTCTGTAACAGACTGGTATCCAGTGTAAGGATTTGAGGATTGGGGGGTGATGTGATCTCTTCTTTTGCTCCTAGTGAGAACTCTGGCAGCTGCATTTTGAATCAGCTGAAGCTGTTTAATGGTCTTTTTTGGAAGTCCAGCTAAGAGACCATTACAGTAATCAATCCTGCTAGAAATAAAGGCATGGATAAGTTTCTCCAGGTCTGGTTTAGTCAGAAAGTCTCTAATCTTACTGATGTTCTTAAGATGGTAAAAGCCAGTTCTTTAGATTTGAGGGCCCGTGAGTCCAGATACGTAGCCAATCTTTGTCTCTCAGTGCTGTTCCCAAATAGTATAATCTCAGTTTTATCTTTATTCAGCTGCAGAAAATAGTGTCCCATCGATTTTGTGATGTGTTCAAGGCACTTGCTTATTGAGTCAACTGGGCCAGAGTCGTTTGGGGACAGGGCCATGTAAATCTGAGTATCATCTGCATAGCTGTGATAGGACAGCCCATATTCCTGTAGAATCTGGCCAAGAGGAAGCATATATATAAAAAAAAAATTGGACCAAGAATAGAGCCCTGGGGGACACCACAGGTTACTGGCATGTTATCTGAAATATTATTTTCTATTTCTACAAAGTAGTTCCTGCCTTCCAGGTAAGAAATGAACCACTTCAGGACAGTTCCTGAGAGTCCAACCCAGTTTGCCAGTCTATCTATAAGAATCTTATGGTCAATGGTATCAAAGGCAGCACTAAGGTCAAGAAGTAATAGAAGAGATACCTTTCCAGCCTCTGTATTTAAGCGGATGTCATTAATTACCTTGATTAGAGCAGTCTCAGTACTGTGATTAGACCGGAACCCGGACTGGAATTTGTCTAGGCTACTGTTAATGGACAAGAAACTAGTGATATGCCTGAAAACTATTTTCTCGATGATTTTGCCAATGAAAGGTAAATTAGAAATTGGTCTGTAGTTACACATCAGAGATGATTCTAAATTTTTCTTTTTTAGAAGAGGCTTTACAACTGCAGCTTTTAGTGAGCTCGGAAAAACCCCCGATATGAGTGAGGTGTTTACAATGTGAAGTATGTCTGGTGCTATAGTGTGAAACACATTCTTTAAAAAATTGGTTGGTATTGTGTCAAGACTACAAGTGGATGATTTGAGATGATTAACTGTGTCGATTAAAAATTTATTATCAACAGTACTGAACTCTGACATTTTAACTAAGGAGTTTTTATGAGGTGATGAAGAGGGTACAGACTCATTGTTGGATATAGATGTACTAATCGCTCGTCTGATATTCTGGATTTTAGTGTTAAAAAAGAATGCAAACTCATTACATCTCTCAATTGATACTAATTCAGGGGCCATTGGTGTGGGTGAGTTAGTAAGTCTGTCGACCACGGTGAAGAGGATTTTGCTGTTGTTAGTGTTATTGTTGATGATGCTAGAGAAATAGGATTGTCGTGTTTTGCATATTGTCGCGTTGTATTCACGTAGCTTATCTTTGTAGATTTCTTTGTGAATATGAAGACTTGTTTTACGTCATCTGCGTTCTGCCTTGCGACACTCCCTCTTTTGGATTTGAACAACAGAAGCATTTCTCCATGGTGCTTTCTGTTTGCAAGACATAGCCTTCATTTTAACTGGCGCAATCTCATCCATTACACTGACAATTTTTGTATTAAAACTATTCAGCAGATCATCAACAGAGTTGGATCGTGCACATGGTGTAGTGCACATTTTACTCATGAAAAGTGTAGCTGCGCAGTCCTTTATAATCCTTTTCTTGACACAAACTCTTCTGTCTCTGATGACTGGTGAGGCCCACATATCAAAGAACACACAGTAGTGATCTGACAACGCGACGTCCTTCACAGTCACTGACATGTTGAGACTCTTTGAGATAACAATATCCAGCATGTGACCATGACAATGTGCACATTGGACCAAAAAGTCCAATATGGCGTGCAGTTCCTTGGCAAAACAGTCCTTGGGATTGTCGATATGTATGTTAAAGTCACCAACCATAACAAAATGGTCAAAGTCAGTAGAAATAAAAGACAGCATCTCTGTAAATTCATCAATAAAATTAGCACTGTACTTCGGAGGCCTGTAGACAGTTACTAGTAATATCTGTGGTGTCCCTTTCAGGACTGCACAGAGATTTTCAAATGTTGTGAAGTCACCAAATGAAAACTGCTTGCACTGAAAAGAACCATGGAACAGAGCAGCTAGACCTCCACCTTTTCTACTGGCACGAGATACATTTAAAAAATGAAAATCTGTAGGAGCCGACTCCAATAAAACAGTTGCAGCACTACATTCATTTAGCCAAGTCTCAGTTAAAAGTATAAAATCAAGCCCATGTGCTGTAATAAAACCATTAATTAAGTGTGATTTGTTTGTGAGAGATCTGATATTTAGAAGAGCTAACTTAGTAACTCGTGCACTTTGCCACAGGATCTCTGTCTCACATTTTATATGCTGTAGATTGGCCACATTCACAGAATCTGACCTGAACTCCCCGTTCTTTCTCTCTCTGATAAGTAATGGAATGGGAGAGATTACAGGCACCAAATAGAGGACATGGAGTATTCCTTTTGGGGTTTTGGTGTCTCTGGCAGCTGATAGAGTTGGTTATTGCCACTCTAGTCCAGTGTCTGCTGCTCCCTCAGGTCATCCTCAGTGGGGGGAGGATGTTCTGGCTCTGACATGGAGTCATCAGCTTGTACAGGAGAGTTCCTGGATGTTGATGCTGATACACCACCACCAAGAGAAGTAGATAGATTGC
The DNA here is from genome assembly GCF_029633855.1 of Hoplias malabaricus. Taxonomy (NCBI): domain Eukaryota; kingdom Metazoa; phylum Chordata; class Actinopteri; order Characiformes; family Erythrinidae; genus Hoplias; species Hoplias malabaricus. The sequence continues at coordinate 48,565,533 of NC_089805.1, forward strand.
ACACTGAGAAAATGAGATTGTCTGTCAGAAGATTAACACCCCTCTTGTTTGTGTGCAGTCCATCTCTCCTAAAAAGTTCTCTCTTCCCAAAAAACAAGTTAAAGTTGTCAATGAAATTCAGTCCATTTGACCTACAGCTGTTCTGTAGCCAGGTGTTTAATCCCAGTAACCTTGAGAACATATTGGTGCCTCCTGCAGGTAGAGAAAAAGTCGCCTGACAGTTTGCCAGAAACTTCTCGGAGCCGACCGAAAGTCGTTTTCCATGTTCTCACCGAACTCCTCCCACACCCGAGTTTTTGCCTCAGCGACTGCCGAGGCCACGAGCCGCTTGGCTCAGGGGACTCCGGAGGCAGCCGACAGGTACCGAGGAGCCAAGCGGCTCGATAGGACTCTTTCTTCAGCTTGACAGCCCCCCTCACCCGGGGTGTCCACCACCGAGTGCGGGATTGCCACCCCGACAGGCACCGACAACCTTGCAGCCACAGCTCCGTTCAGCCGCCTCAACAATGGAGGTCCGGAACATGGCCCACTTGGACTCAATGTCACCAGCCTCCCCCGGGATGCAGTCGAAGCTCTGCCGGATGTGGGAGTTGAAGATCTTTCTGACAGGTTCCTCTGCCAAACGTTCCCAGCAAACCCTCAGCACACGTTTGGGCCTGCCAGGTCTGTCCGGCATCCTCCCCCGCCATCTGATCCAACTCACCACAAGGTGGTGATCAGTTGACAGCTCAGCGCCTCTCTTCACCCGAGTGTCCAGAACATATGGCCGCAGGTCAGATGATACGACTATAAAGTCGATCATCGAAATGCGGCCTAGGGTATCCTGATGCCAGGTGTACTTGTGGACACCCTTATGCTTGAACATGGTGTTCGTAATGGACAAACTATGACGGGCACAGAAATCCAATAACTGAACACCACTCGGGTTCAGATCAGCGGGGCCGTTCCTCCCAATCACGCCCCTCCAGGTCTCACTGTCATTACCCACGTGAGTGTTGAAGTCCCCCAGCAGAACAATGGAGTCCCCAGAATGAGTGTTCTCCAGCACTCCCTCTAGGGTCCCCAAGAAGGCAGGGTACTCTGAACTGCTGTTCGGTGCATAAGCACAAACAACAGTCAGAGCCCTTTCCCCAACCCGAAGGCGCAGGGAAATTACCCTCTCGTCCACTGGGGTAAACCCCAACGTACAGGCGCTAAGCCGGGGGGCTATGAGTAAGCCCACACCTGCCTTACGCCTCTCACCCTGGGCAACTCCAGAGTGAAAGAGCATCCAGCCTCTCTCAAGGAGATTGGTTCCAGAGCCCATACTGTGTGTCGAGGTGAGCCCAACTATATCTAGCCAGTACCTCTCCACCTCGCGCACCAGCTCAGGCTCTTTTCCCACCAGAGAGGTTACGTTCCATGTTCCAAAAGCCAGTTTCAGTAACCGAGGATCAGAACGCCAGGGCCCCCGACCCCGACCACCACCCGATCCACAATGCACCAGACCCGGATTACTACCTCTCCCACAGGTGGTGGGCCTATGGGAGAGTGGACCCATGTATCTCCTTCGGGCTAAGCCCGGCCGGACCCCATAGGTGAAAGTCCGGCCACCAGGTGCTCGCCAAGGAGCCCCTCCCCCAGGCCTGGCTCCAGGGTGAGGCCCCGGTAACCCTGCTCCGGGCAAGGGAGGCTGTGTCCATGATCTTATCTTTTTCATCTGTGTCTTTGTGGATCACTCTTTGTCTGGCCCATCACCTAGGACCAATTTGCCTTGGGAGACCCTACCAGGGGCTATTGCCCCCGACAACATAGCTCCTAGGCTCACGCAGGCACGCAAACCCCACCACCTAAGGTGGTGATCCAAGGAGGAGACATCCTCCTTGGATATTATTACTGATAAACTCTATTCATTATGTCTCTGTGAAACATGGGCTAAACCCAATGAATACATTGCCCTAAATGAGTCCACTCCCCCTGGCTTCAGTTATTACAGTTGCCCAAGAACATCTGGTCGTGGTGGTGGTGTAGCCACAATTTATGACCCTACCATAGAAACAAATTCTGGTCATGATGCTGAGTCAACTTCCTTTGAAGTTGTTACTCTTAAAGTTACTGCATCAAAAAGGCAGTACTCTTTTATGCTCATCACAATCTATCGTCCTCCTGGCCCTTATACAGAATTTCTTTGTGAATTTGCTGATTTTCTCTCAAGTGTAGTTATCGCTTCAGAAAAGGCCTTAATTGTTGGTGATTTCAATATTCACTTTGAGAAGGATCATGATCCGCTTAAAACTGCATTTGAATGAATTTTGGATGTGCTAGGGTTCGCTCAGAATGTTACTGGTCCCACTCATCAATGCAAACACCTACTAGACCTAGTGTTAACACGGGGCATTGAGATAGAGAACCTATCCAATCTTTCGCTACATGAGACCATCTCTGATCACCATCTAATCATATATGAAATTGCATTCAATTTTGATATCTGTCAACAGCCACACTATATTTGAAAAGCACACCATAACATACTCAACAGTTAGTGATTTTATCAATAACATTCCAGACCTTACCACTGTTTCTTTTCCAACTCACCCTAATGACCTTGAGCTCATTACAAACAACCTACAAACTTTACTGTTTACAAACCTAGATAGTGTTGCACCAGTCAAGACCAAACAATTTAGAGAGAATAGGCTTGCTCCATGGTACAGTGACAGCATGCGTGCCTTAAAACTGGCTGCTCGTAACCATGAACGTAAATGGAGACACACAAATCTAGAATGTTTCCGAATTGCATGGCAGCACATCCTCACCGACTACAAACATGCCTTATCTAAAGCCAAATCACAGTACATCGCTTCTCTTATAGAATACAACAAAGACAACCCTAGATTCCTTTTTAGCACTGTATCAAATCTAATTGGCAACAAAAAGGAAATCAACCCCACTGTCCACTCTGATTTCTGTAGTAATGACTTTGAGGTTTTTTAATGATAAAATTGATTGCATTCGACTTAAAATCAAAAATCAGTCCGAAGTCACATCGGCTCTTGTAGATGAACCCCCCGCCGGCTCTGAGGTGCACTAAGACTACTTCAATTCTGTCAATGAAAATGACTTGCTTAGTTTAATTAGCTTATCTAAATTATCTTCATGCTTACTGGATCCTGTACCAACACAATTATTTAAACAAATTTTACCTAAAGTCATTAGACCATTGCTCACAATAATAAACTCATCCCTCAACAGTGGAAATGTACCAAACCTCTGAAACTAGCGGTAATCAAACCAATTATTAAAAAAAAAAAAAAAAAAAAAAACAATCTTGACCCTCTTGTACTCGCGAACTACAGGCCAATATCAAACCTTTTATAAATCAATTTGTTTATCTGAATAATAAATCCTCTAATCATACTTCAATTAAATATGGTGTTCCACAAGGGTCAGTGCTTGGCCCTGTATTATTCACACTCTATATGCTGCCACTGTTACGCTGATGACACACAACTGTATATATCACCCAAATCTAATGATGTTGTCTACGTAAAATAGCAGAATGTCTAACTGAAATTAAAGACTGGATGATGCAAAATTTTCTCATGTTAAATTCTGATAAAACTGAAGTCTTGTTACTAGGTACAGATACTCAGAAACATTCACTCAGAAATGCTGCTATTAATCTTGATAATTCAACAGTAAGACACAATACCATCATTAAAAACTTAGGGGTAGCCTTTGATTCGACTCTCACATTTGATACCCACATATCCAATACAGTCAAAACCGCCTTCTTCCACCTACGCAATATTGCCAAAATTCGCCATATTTTATCCTTAAAAGATGCAAAGAAACTAGTGCATGCATTTATAACTTCACGTCTAGACTACTTGAATGCTCCTGGCAGGGAGCTCATGTAAAGCATTACACAAGCTTCAGTTAGTTCAAAATGCAGCAGCCAAAGTGCTCACTAGAGCTAGAAAATTCTACCACATAACCCCAGTTCTCTCATCCCTACACTGGCTACCTGTAAAATTTCACATTGACTATAAAATACTCCTCTTAGCTTATAAATCTCTAAATGGTTTAGGCCTGCAGTATCTTACTGAACTTCTCATGCCTTATCGCCCCTCACGTACACTTCGTTCACAGGATGCCCATCTACTCTTAGTTCCTCATATTAAGAAAAACACTGCAGGAGGAAGAGCCTTTTCTCACAAAGCTCCTCAACTCTGGAATAGCCTTCCGGTTACTGTTCGGGGCTCAAACACACTCTCAATCTTTAAATCTAGACCAAAATCTTACCTTTTCAAACAAGCTTTTGGTTAATCACTCACTTTCAGGTTACTCCTTCTCTATTGGTGTTCGAGCTGGTTTTCATATTATCACTGTTCTGTATTAACCCTGTCATACTACCATAGCTACAGCTGTTTTAGTTAGCTTTCTAGTAACCGCCAACATGCTGTTGCCCATTTTTACCATGACCCTACTAACCTCTGATTTTTTATTTGTTCCCTTTGTCTGTTTTTCTTTCTCCTGTCTCCCTCATGCTTTGAGATGTCCTGCTGCTCTCCAGGGGTTGCCCTGATCCAACCCCCGACCCTGTGTGTCCTGTACAAGATCCTGGCCTTGTCTCATCTACACTATCATGATTGGCCGTGCTGTTTTATCTCAAATTAACTCTGCACCTACTTTTAACTCACACAGAATCACTAATCACCTCCTCCTTCCTCAGACTCATACATCACTAATATTCTACATTCACATTACTATAACCCATTCATCTGTCATCAGTTCACTTTTACTTCTGTTCTGTTCTCTGTTGTGTCTCTGGTGTCAAACCGAGGAGGATAGGTTCCCCATCATGAGTCTTGGTTCCTTCCAAGGTTTCTTCCTCGTGCGCTGAGGGAGTTTTTCCTTGCCACTGTTGCCCCTGGCTCACTCATAGGAGACGACCCGGATCTCTGTAAAGCTGCTTTGTGACAACATTCTGTTGTGAAAAGCTCTATATAAATAAAATTTGATTTGATTTTGATTTGATTTATTCACACTCATACAGACCACACACTCATACAGATCTCATTCACACACACACACACTTATTCACTTACACACAAACAGACATCATTCACACAATCATTCAGACACTATTCACACACACTCATTCACTCACACATACAGATTTAATTCACATACACACTCTTTCATTCACACACTCATACAAATATCATTCACACAGACACTTATTCACTCACATACAGATTTCATTCACATACACTCTTTCATTCACACACACGCATAGAGATATTCATTCGCACACACGTATTCATTTAGACACAGACATCATTCACACTCATACAGACACATTACAACACTTATTCACTCACACACACACAGAAATCGTTCACACACACTCATTTACTCAGACATATAGAGACATCATTCACACACACATGAAGACATTCAATCATACACTCACTCAGTCACTCACACTTAACTATATCATTCACACACTCACCCATACACATGAAGACATTCAAAAACACTCATTTATTCACACACATACAAACATTCATTCACTCACACCCTCATTCACACACACCAGGACAGTTATTAGAGAAGCCAGTTCAACTAAGCTCCATGTGTTTGGACCGTGGGAGGAAAGCAGAGACCCCAGAGAAAACCCATGTAGACACAAGGAGAACACAACAAATTCCACCAGATGGGATTTGGACCCAAGACCCCAGCGCTGAGATTAGAACGAGCTAAACACCAAGTCACCGTGACCCAAATATCCATCGAGGACAGTCATCTCCTGCTAGCAGCATGCTAACTCTGATACTAGCAGATGATAATTTCACCCAAGGGAACTCGCATATTACAGTTTTTCTCAATGGTTTGCACACAAATACTGGTACTTGAGAAACAATTACCAGACCATGAAACTCATGCACCAACCGCTTGAACAAAATCTGCTAAACTACAAGCATAATTTCAGCATTACACTCAAATGGCAGTTCTAAAACAATTTTTTTAGCAATCAGAGCTTTAGCATGAAAGGGCAACAGGTGAGCTCTTCTGTTTTGGAGCAATGGATGCCAACATTGGAAACAGAGGCAAAGCCAGGTCCAGAGGAATGAGTGTAAGAGGAGTAGGATGGCGAGGACGAGGAAGGCCAAGGACCGAAATCTCTGAAAAGGTCCGAGCCACTTTTGGTTGACCAAACACAAAATGGAACTATGCACAAAATTCTGAAAACTTGAAGTTCATTTATCAACAACATAATCCTAACTGCTGAGCTCCAAGCCATATTTTCACTGAAATATCACCCTGAATCACAGTTTTACAAATCTAAACACACACAGCATCATTTAGGAAACTTTGGTCACCAGTAAACACTGGCCTTCAAAATTCATCTTTCTGATTTCCAATTAGTCTCACTCATGTTGCACCTGTTCAAATTCTGTTGGGAGAAGACTTTGATTATTTATAAGACGCAGGATGTTTCATGTTTCAATCTGTTTCATGGATTTTGCAATAAATACCTTTCTTTTGTGACCTTTTTATATCTGCCTTTTTTCCCTTGTAGTGTTTCTCATTGTCTTTCTACATACTATGTAAAATGTGTCAGGTATGTTACAGGTACATGACATATTGTAAATGCTGAAATGTACACTTGACCAAAATTAGAAGAAAAAAAAAGGATTTTCCACACACTTACATGCATTTGAATATGTTACATTGCCTCATTAAGCAAAAGCATACATCTACACATTTGATGGTAGTGTTTTGGACTTGTCATATCAGTGTGCATTTGATGCTCTGTAAGAGGTAAGTGTATAGCAGCGGCGATTGCTCTAAGACTGCAAAGGAAGCTCAGCTTCCCCTAAAATGTAAAAAAATAAGTGATCAAATATATACTGTTGTGTGTACATGTCATTGAATAAATAGGCACTACAACGCGCTCAACTTTTGTTCAGAATCAGCTTCTTGTCACTGGTAAAGATGCGGCTTTCCTCTCAAATATTCCCGTAGCTTCAGTGCTTTAAACGGTGTGGACGCTGAGCGTCCACAGAGTTCAATAGCGAAGCAGTGAAGTGCAGCGAAATGAGACGAGTCATTTGATAAATGCTGGGCTTTGTCCCGCCCATCGGACGCTCAGCGTCTCTGGGGGTCTATGGGGCAGTGGGTTGGCCTCGGCTGGCCCGGACGCTCAGCTTCTGCATGATGATTGGATGATCTGTCTGAGGCTGAATCCCTTTTTGATTGACAGCGAAATGAGCGAATCAGTGATCCTTTGGTGTAAAGATCCGTGGGAGCACAGGCGGACACACTTCACATGGGCCAAGGCCATTTAAGCAGCCTAGCTCTGCTGGCCATTGAGAGGACACTAGTCAAGTCCCTGGAAAAGACGCCTTGTTGGTACGACAGGGTCAAAGATGATTTTCTTAAAAAGGAACGGAGGGTAGAATTAACGTATAAATAAACCGACACATTTTATGATGTAGGCCGAAATTGAGCTTCCCCTCCTTGAAAGACCAGCATCTGCCACTGGTTCATACAACTGGTTTATACAGCAGTGGCTCAAATCCGATCTGTTTTGTCATAAGTGACACAGATGTGTCGTATTTGTAGCTGAGTGAACAGCACAAATCACATTAAATCTTACTATTTAAAATCAGATTTGGGCCACTTTCATATGTGGTATTGAGATCCGATCAACATCGGATCTGTGGCAATGTGACTCTGTCTGAACGGCCAGATCTGATTTCATGTGACTTTTTTACGTCACTCCAGCCGAGAATGATCCAGACTACAGTTCAGCACTTTCATCTTAATTTGAGGTGTTTAGGAGGTGGAAACGGACTGGTCAAAGCATTTTCATTTTGTTTAAAACATTGGGAAATGAAAAATGTGTGAAATCCAGGTTCCTGTCTCTCATTTATGAGAAGATAAAACACATGGAAATTTGTATAAAGAGTTTTTTTTTTAAGTCATTCTATATCAGTTTTATATTATTCATGTCAGTATGAAGCTGTATAAATATGGATCATGGAGATATTGAACTCATGTTGGCGACAATGTTCATGAGAGACCCGCAAAATTTGCAGAATGAAAGAAACATCCATTCACCTTTTAAAATTCTTTGCAGTCTTTAATTAATACTCTGCCTTTAAAATAGGACTCACAAAGAAAATGGAGATTTTGTGTACAGTGCTGCACAGTCCGGTCCCATTCCTTCGTTTCAAAAATGAAAGTGCTTTGTTTGAAACAGACAGATATTTTCTTCTGGTCAGCGCCTGAAGCCTCGTCCTTTGTGCATGCAAGTCAATTTTGGAGTGTGATCTCTTTAGATATAGGTCACATAAAACAGACTGTGTGAACAACAGAACCAAAAAAATCACATTTGGGCCACTTTTACCTGCTGTGTTAACGTAGCCAAAGACAGATGGAGAAGAGAAGGAGAAATATAGAGAGAATGTGAGAGATAGTGTATTGGAGAGGGAGAGAGAGAGAGAGAGACTTACATTTTCTCTGTCTGGGTTTAATCCACTTCTGTCCTGAATTCTCCATCCTGAAACACACACACACACATACACACAGAGGACACAGTGTGATGATACAGAAGTAATAAAGAATAAATAGATCAATGTCCAGACTGGATGTGTCCTGTGTGTCCACTAAGTCCAGCTCTGAGTGTTTGTCTCTGGACCACCAGGAACCTTAAGTTGAGGGTGGAGGGGGAACACTCCTCTAGCTAACAGCGCTCAGGCTAATACTGGGGGACCACCAACCAAGGTAGACCATGGAGACCTGGGACACACACTACACACTTAGTGGGACATGGAGTGTTTGAGGACAGATCTGAGCAGGGACATTGTGTAGTGGGAGACCCCCACTGCAGCCACCTGTGGGCAGGATTCCAGGTAACTTTCTGGGGGTCCGATAATGACTGTGAGGATATGGTGAGACGACCAGATGAGTTTGATGGAGCAGACACCCCTAAGTATGAGAAATTAGGCTCAAGATATTTCACTAATGTGTACATCATATTCCATGAATTAGAAACACATCACCAGTGTTTCACTGGTACATATTAATTATATATTATAATAAATTCATTATATTAATTAATACTTATAAATGTTTAGCTGTATTTAAATATTAATCTAATTTTATATAAGGTTTTAATTCATAATTAAATAATCATTAACTAATGAAGCATTTATAGCTATATATTAAAAATACTTTATAAAACTTTCAGTGTTCCAATTTTATTATCAAAGAGTTATGAACACATCAGGGGTTCAGTTGTTAAACATGAGATTTTTATTAAATAATAATAATTTGTATGTAAGTAGCATATTTACAAATGATTGTAAATCTTAGATTTTCTTCACTCACAAAATAAACAATCTATAAACTGTACACAACACATGATTAATCTAGAAACTTTAATGTTTGTTTTTTTTTAAACACAAATATATAATTTTATCAAATTTAGCCACAACATCCTCCCATAATTCATTCGTTTTACAGAGTCTAGTGATGGATTGGTGTTTTATTAGGTGATGTAAACACAGCATCACAACTGCTGAAGTCAGGGTAGGTAGATTAGAAGGAAAATGACAATTTTTATGCTGGAATATAGATTAAATCACTCTCACAATCTCTCCTTCTCTTGCGTGCGCCACACACACAAACACAAGTTTTTTTTCTAAAGTCTCTCTCTCTCTGAGATTATATATATATATATATATATATATATACACACACATATATACATATATTTGTTTATTTTGTATACCTGAGTGTCTGTAGACTGCAGTGTGGATCAGAGAGCTGTTTCTCTCCAGATTCCCCTGGGTGATTATAGGTCAGATCCAGTTCTTTCAGGTGAGAGTGTTTTGATTTTAGAGCTGAAGCCAGAAAAATACACCCTCCCTCTCTAACCATACACCCAGATAATCTGCAGAAAGGAGGCAAAAAAGAGGCTTTTTTTTTTTTACAAAACAGGGAGACAGAAAGCAAATCATTTGCAAAAGAATTTGCCACATTTCTGTCATTTTACTACAGAAATTCTAAACACCCGATGCTATGAGCTATACTCTAACTCTATGACATTAAATACAATGTAATAGAGCCATATTATCATCAGAGCAACTTCACCTACTGTCATGTAAAACAGTCACATTTTAGATCACATTTCTGAGTTCTGAGTTACTGCCCCACACACTGGCCACACATATTAGCATTCATAAAAGTATATGTAATCTTGTTATACTTAGTGTCAAAAAAAAATATACCAATGTTTATATATTCTACTCATATGGTCATTAACCAGTTAAAACTATTAACATTTTATGATGAACCTCTGAGTTCACTGAAATGTTTATCGCTGTTTGGATATTACAGGAATATCAGAGAAGCACTCGTTTAACAGTTGAACATTTTACTTTCAGAAGTTAATATTTACCTGAGAGTCTCTAGTTTGCAGTGTGGACTCTTCAGTCCTTCAGAGATCTTCTCCACTCCTGAATCCTGCAGGTCATTGTTACTGAGGTCCAGTTCTTTCAGAGAGCAGTTTTCTCCTTGTAGAGTTGATCCCAGATATACACAAGACATCTCCCCCAAATCACACAAAGCCAGTCTGAAATCAGAGGAAATATTTACAGACTGAAGTTAGTGAAGATGATGTTGAAGATGAGGTTTCTTGTGGCTTCAGCTGAGAATCTCTGGCTACAGTTCACTTCTGTCAAGGACTCACAGAGAACAATTATTAAAAAAATTTAAAACATTGCAAAAGTAAATGCTGTTAAAATTTTAATGCATTATTTCATTGATGTTGACAATACTACTATTAATGTAATTATGCAAACGTACTGACTCATTACAATATGTTCCTAATTATCATAAGGTCAATTATTATTAATCTAGATGTGAATATTTTTGCTTAAAGACCGTCAGTGCAACAGTGAAAGTAACATGGCGGAAACATGGAAATGTCTCCAAACTCAGAAGATGGCTAACTGCATTTGTCACGGATCACTTGGCGGACTGACGGAGGCGGACGCACTTGCTAGAACACAGGATATTTAATATAGAAAATATAACAAAACAAAGAGACTTAAACAGAACGAAAACAAACAGGGAGCCAAGCAGGCTAAATTAAATACGGGGAACTAGACAGGGTAAACGGGACAGACAGACAAAAAGCGAAACAATGACGAAGGAAAAGAAACGGGGAAACTGTGGAGACAGATGGACAGACTATATAACACGACCGACTAGACATACGAGAAAGGAGAAATGTGAAATGTTCGACAAACAGGAGAGACACAAGGGAACTTAAATACAAGACATAAACAAGACACACCTGGACAGATAACGAGGAGGACGGGTTAACAAATGACAGACGAGGAGGCGGAACAAAGGCGGAGACTAGAACATAAACAAAACATAGCCATGTGCTAAAAGAGCACATGACCGGGGAAAACAGACATGACGAGACGAGGGCGTGACAGCATTACTGACAGTGTGTCATGGCTGCGCAGGGAGTACGAGGAGACGGATGTAAACGCAAGGAATTTTATTTGACACAGACAGAATCAAAATAAACATGGGTAATAAAGACAAAACTAACTAACTAGGGCTAAACAAGGACGGACAGGGAAAAGCCATGAACCGGGGTAGACACGTGTGGACAGAAAGACTGTGAAACACATATCTACGCACACAACACCAGACAAAGGAGCACTCAAACCACATGGGTATATAAGGACAAGACAAACAAGGAACACCTGGAGACAATAACAAGACAGAGGCAGGACTAAGGTGGGGCTAGGGCAGAACAAGGGTGGAGACAGGGACAGCAACAAACAGGGCCATGTTCTACATGAGCACATGGTGGGGAAAACAGACAGGACTGGGCCAGGATGTGACACAGTGCTACAAAACTCATCTAAAAACATCTTGAGTTACAAATTAGTTTCTTTGGTAATTCAAACAGTGAATATACACTTACAGAAAAGATAAATGCCAACCACAAACTAACAGCCAATTTTTTGCCTCAAACATGAAGCTCCACCTTAAAAGACACTTAGCTTCATAATGTAAACAACCAAAAAGAACTACTATTGCCCACAATCCCTTTAACCTTTTTTCCTGGACAATAAATAAAATCCTGTACAGTCAGATGCCCCTCACAGAGATAAATTCCCTGATGTAAATTCTCCATCAGTTTTCCTTTTTCAATATAAAAAAAATACATAGGTCAAATTATTTCTAGAGTTTTAATTTCTCTAGTTTTGTGTTTATTTAATGGTGAACTATTCCAGATTTTACACATTCATATAGCAGCAAATGATTAATTTCAATGTAAATGTATAGTGGAATTATGGTGTCCTTAGGAGAGAGAAAGTCACAAACTGCTCTGTTTTGCTGCATGGCCTTGTTTTCACTCTCAGGAGGACAGTTAGCCCCACACTCTGGAAACCTGGGCCCTCCCCAATGAAACCAACACCACCCTAAGCAAGTCGGTGTATTCCACTACCAAACATTCAGGACAACACAAACATCCACATGTTCCTCCACTGACACATTCTTCAGCAAAAACAGCCACTAACACAGATTGAGACAAGACAAGACTCAACTCAGGACTGACTTTTGCACTATGGTGAACACTAATTTCTGCTGAAATTCAACTGCAATAAGAGAAGCTAGTAAAACTGACTCTTGGTGTGGCAGAGTTGCACAGCAAACACATTCCTAAAAACAGGTGGAAAATAAACGAGTAAATAAAACAGTAAGACACCACACCAAATGGCAGGAAAGGAGGACAAAGAACACCATGGGAAGGATAGCAAACCCTGAAAAAATGGGGAGAATTAAATAACTTCCCAAAATAAATCTAGGTGATTTTAAAATCCTTGGTGAAACTTTTCTTTTAAATACAACTTTTCTCCTTTTATCTGTTGAGGGATAAAGGGTCTTGAGACAAATAACAAAGACAAAGAGAGAGAGAGAGAGAGAGAGAGAGAGAGACTCGAAAGAAAAGTGCTGTGTAACCACAGGCACCTTCCCAGAGTACATAACCCTGTATATTAGAATGTCATCCAAGTAGACGAACACATATCTGTCAAAGGCCTCCCGTAGCACCTCGTTGATGTATCGTTGGAAGACGGCAGAAGCATTCATCAACCCAAATAGAATTACAAGTTTTTTATAGTGCCCAGAAGGAGTGATGAATGCCATCTTCCACTCATCTCCCTCTCAAATCCTTACCAAGTTGTAGGCGCTGCACAGGTCCAGTTTAGTAAAAATGGAGGCCTGCTGCAGCACCTCAAATGCCGAGGTCATAAGGGGCAGGGGATATCTATCTTTGACAGTTATTTGGTGAGGCCTCTATAGTCTATACCTGGGCATAACCCACCATCTTTCTTTCCAACAAAGAAAAACCCTGTCCCAGCCAGGGAAGGTGATGACCGGATGAACCCAAGGGCTAGAGCCTGTTGTATATAATCTTCCATTGCCTGACATTCAGGCCCCAAAAGGGAGAATAAGAGGCCTCTAGGGGGGAGAAGTGCCCAGGAGGAGCTTTATGAGCATATCATTTGGCCAGTGGAGAGGCAAACGTTGAGCCTTCTGTTTGCTGAAGACCTCCTCAAGATCCCAGTATTCTCAAGGAACTTGAGATAAGTCCGGACCTGCAGGATTGCTTCCTGTCTCAAGTCATGGTTTGGGCAGCTGCAAACAGGAGGCCCGACAAGCCTGACCCCAAGATAGACTCAATTGGATAAGCCAGTCTATATAGGTATTGTGCATTTGAAGCCAGGGGTAGCCCAAAATCAGTTGCAAGTCAGGGGCTCAAATAATGAACAACACAGTCTGTTCCGTGTGAGGGCCACCCTGTAATGTTATAGGGTGGGTCTCATGGGTTACTACACCAGGCTATCAATGACAGCAATTTGAAGGGGTTCCTCCAGCGGCAGAGCTAACTTCTTGGCCAATCCAGCATCAAGAAAGTTGCCTACCTTGGACACATGTCTCAAGGCTTGGAGACGTGTGTCAAATTATCCCCATGCAAGGGTTGTGCTGAGGAACACCCCCACCTGAACTTCCCAGCAGCCATGGAGAAGTTGGTAATGGCTGGGACAAGGCTGTCTCTCTCCCAGTCAGCCAGCCCTCAGGTGCATAAAAGAACCAACCCAGCTTCTACTCCACCCTCATCTACTGCCACATCCCCACTGCAGTCCCCCAGACTGTCCCCTAAGAAAAATTATGCTCCATCACCACCTAGAGCACCTCACAGGTCAGCAGAAAAGTGCGAGGAAAAGTGATGTTTTTTGGGTCCTGGCTGCTGCTGTGATGATGTCAGCAGTAACATGTATTCCAAACAAGCTTGGACCTTGGGTGCCTGTACAAAGTTAGCTCTTTTAAATATCAGACCTCTCACAAAACAAATCACATTTATTTAATGATTTTATTACAGCACATGGGCTTGATTTTATACTTTAAACTGAGACTTGGCTAAATGAATGTAGTGCTCCAACTGTCTTAATGGAGTCGGCTCATTTTTTAAATGCATCTTGTGCCAGTAGAAAAGGTGGAGGTCTAGCTGCTCTGTTCCATGGTTATTTTCAGTGTAAGCAGTTATCATTTGGTGACTTCACAACATTCGAGTACCTCTGTGCAGTTCTGAAAGAGGCACCACAGATATCACTAGTAATTGTCTACAGGCCTCCGAAGTTTTTTTGTTGAGTAATTTTATTGATGAATTTACAGAAAATGTCTTTTATTTCAACTGACCATTTTGTTATTGCTGGTGACTTTAACATACAGTGGCTTGCAAAAGTATTCCTTCATCCATTCTCTGTAACCGCTTTTCCAATTCAGGGTCGTGGTGGGTCCAGAGCCTACTCGGAATCACTGGGCACAAGGCGGGAATACACCCTGGAGGGGGCACCGGTCTTTCACAGGGTGAAAAACACACTCACACCTATGGAAACTTTCACCAATCCACCTGCCAACATGTGTTTCTGGACCATGGAATACTAACCCTGCTTTAAACTAATACACAACTTTATCTCTGACCTGTCTGATGAGTTCCTTGGTCTTCATGACACTGTTTGTTCACTAATGTTCTCTAACAAACCACTGATGCCTTCACAGAACAGGTGTATTTATACTGAGACTAAATTACTCACAGCTAGACTCTATTAACTAAGTGTTATGAATAAGAGTAAAGGGGGCTGAATACATTTGCACGTGTACATGTTTCAGATTTTTATTTGATATAAATTTGAAAACCATGTATCATTTTTGTTCCACTTCACAATTAATGTGCTAAGTTGTGTTGGTCTATCATGTAAAATTTCAATAAAATATACTTAAGTATAAATTTAAATATATATATAAGTTTGTGGTTGTAAAGGTGACAAAATCTGAAGAAGTTCAAGGGGTATGAATACTTTTGCAAGCCACTGTACATATTGACAAGCCCAAGGACTGTTTTGCCAAGGAACTACATACCATCTTTTAGCCTTTCACAGCATGTTACAGGGAGTGCACATTGTCATGGTCACATGCTGGATGTCGTTATCTCAAAGAGTATTAACATATCAGCCACTGTGAAGGATGAAGCATTTTCAGATCACTACTGTGTGTTCTTTGATATGTGGGCCTCTCCAGTCATCAGAGACAGAAGTGTTTGTGTCAAGAAAAGGATTATAAAAGACTGCACAGCTAAACATTTCATGAGTAACATATGCAACAAGACAATACGCAAAACACAACAATCCTATGTCTCTAGCATCATCAACAACAGAAAAATCCTCTTCGCTATGGTGGAGAGACTTACTAACTCACCCAAACCAATGACCCCTGAATTAGTATCAACTGAGAAATGTAATGAGTTTGCATTCTTTTTTAACACTATAAGAATATCAGACAAGCGATTAGTAGCGATTAATGTAGATTAGATCTATATCCAACAATGAGTCTGTACTCTCTCCATCACCTCATAAAGACTTCTTAGTTAAAATGTCAGAATTCAGTACTGTTAATAAGTGAAGTCACCACGTGACGTAGTTTTGGGAGCTAGACCATGCCCCAATTATCTCTCCGCAGCTCTATTTATACCCCTTCACTCTCACTCCATCCCCGTGACGAACAACATTGCATTGCGTTTTGTCTCTCACCTATCCGGCTTTTTCTGCCACCATGGACATCGCTCTCGTCGCCTCCGATTACGAATTATTTTCCGCATCCCCCGGTCCAACAAGAAAACACTATGTTGGCTCAGCCAACAAGAAAACACTATTTTCGCTACTCCAGGCTTCCTCCACTGGCCCCAGGCCCACTGCAGCCCAGCCCACCACTCTCGATCACGACATGCCGGTTCCGCCTCCTCGCTGCAGAGGCCGCCCTCGCTGGCTGCCCCCTGGAGCTTCCACTTTACCTCCCGATCCAGCGATCCCAGCCTCGGACCCTGCAGACTCCGTCATACCATCGGGCCCTTCAATCCATGCCTCAGGTCCAAGCCTGCCTGCTACTACTACGCCTCTGGTCGCATGGCAGCCGTCGCTGCCCCGACCCCCCCGACTTCAGCTCTGGCCCAGGCCCAGCCTCATCTACCCGGACCCGCCCCTTCCCGGGTTTCCATGTTTTCTCAACTTTCTCCTCCCCTCCCTGCCACTTTTGTTTCAGATTCTCTCTCTCTCCCTCCCTCCTTCTACTCTACCTGCTTTCCCTTTTCTTCCTGCTTTCTCGACATTTTGACCCCCTCCCCCTTCATCCCATCCCTATTCATCCATCCCCTGCTCCTCATTCATCCCACCCCTACCCTATTTCGTCATCCCAACCATTTCCATTTCCGGCTGCACCTTCTCAGGCCCCTCACCTTCTCTCACTCTCTCTGCCTACAGGTGCTGCTGCTGAACCGTCCCAGCTCCCCATGCATCGGCTTCAGGACACGTCCTTCTCCTTGGCTTCAGTTCCCTCGGCTCCACTCCCTCCCAATGCTCGGCTTTTCAATCCACCTCTCGTGCCCCCCAGTCTCAGAGAAAGGATCTTGCAAGGTGCAGACATCGACCTTTCAGCCTTACTACGCCCTTCTTCAGCCCCTGTGGCCCCTTGCACAATCGACATAGGGGACCTTTCTTTTACACTCAAGGCTGCCGAACCGCAACCATCAAAGATCCTGACGGTTCCAGAATTCGCGCTGGCTTTCTCCATTTACCGCGACATTCTCTGCTCTGCCATTCCAACCCGTCGGCAGGAACTTGACGATTACTTATCCATCATCCTCAATCTCGCCGTTCGCTTTGGGGGTTCTGCCTTTTATGAATACCATCAGGAATTCTCTGCCTGGGCCGCTGACCACCTGCAGCAATGGAACATCGCGTGCTACTAGGGTGCTCTGGATCTAGAACTGTACTGCCCCATCTTTGCAGGTCGCATCGCCCTTTCGTTCGACGTGTGCGGCAACCCATCCCATCCCGCCGCATCATGTTCACTTCTCTCACAAACTCCCATTGCTGCTACCGCCATCGACCCCGCTTCATCCACAGCCACCATCGCACCATGCGTTACAATTTCCAGCTCTCACTATAGTCACGGACGATGCCTGTCCTACCTCAACTGCTAAATGATTTGCAACAACTTTAACTCAGGTGGATGTTTCGCACCCTCATGCAGATTCCTGCACATCTGCACATACTGTGGCCTGGCTCACGCCCGACCCAGCTGTCCCTTCAGACCACCTAGACTCAGCAGCAGCCGACTGCTTCAGTTCCTTTCCACTCCCATCAACGTGCTGGAATTCGCCACCTGCCTCTCCCGTCATCCCGACTCCACTTTCACCTGTTTCCTTCTCGATGGCCTTCTCTTCGGCTTTTCTCCCGGTCTGGTAGTCCTGCCCAACTCCTCCTTCTCCGTTCTCCGCTATCAGCCGAAGCCAAACCTGACGTCATTTCGTCACTTCTAGACAAGGAGGTCTCAGATGGTTTCATGATCGGCCCCTTCTCCACGCCTTCCTTCCGCATCAACCCCATCGGTATCACCACCCAAAAGTATTCAGGCAAAAAACGCCTCATAATAGACCTCTCAGCTCCCCTTGGCTCCTCCGTGCTGTCCATCAATAGTCTTATCCCCAGCATGGATTTTTCCCTCTCCTATACTCGCGTCGAGGACGCTTTTGCACTCATCAAAATCATAGGACACAGCGCCTGGTTGGCCAAGGCAGACAACGTCTATCACCTGCCCTATGTCATCCACCTCCTCGACGACTTCCTGTTGCTCGACATCCATTCCTCCCCACCAGCGCACTGCATTACCCAACTTTACTCCACCTTCAGCCTCCTAGGTATTCCCCTCTCAGCAGAGAAAACCCTCGGTCCCACTACTTCACTCGAGTTCCTTAGCATCATTCTGGACTCCGTCCTATTCCAAGCATCCCTCCCACAGGAAAAAGACTGCATTATCCAGTTCCTCTCTGACTTTCTTACTCAAGCTAGTTACAATAAGCATCAGCTCCTCTCTCTGTTGGGTCACCTCAACTTCACCATGCGAATTATACCCCAAGGTCGTGCTTTCGTTTCACGCCTCCTTAATCTCGCCTCTTCTGTCTCCTCTCTGTTCCAAGTTGTTAACCTAGACCCCGCATGTAAATCCGAGCTGAACTTCTGGCTCCTCCTCCTTCGCCACTGAAATGGCATCTCATTCTTCTACAATGATGCTCTTTCCAATCCCGAAGACCCCTCCATATTTACGGATGCCGCTCCTTCTACAGGTTTCGGCAGCTACTGCGATGGTCACTGGTGCGCATCCCAGTGCCACTCAGAACTCTCTTCCTTCTCAACTGACACAGGCGACTCAATTCTGTTGCGTGAGTTGTACCCCTTCGTGGCTGCTGCCATTCTTTGGGGGCACGAATGGGCCCGTCGCGCCATTATCATTCATTCAGACAACGCATCAGTTGTAAACATAATTAATAAAGGGCGTTCAAAGTCACTGCCACTCATGTTCTTTCTCCGCCGTCTTGTTTGGCATTCAGTTATGCACCAATTCATTTTAAAAGCTACTCACATCCCTGGCCATTCCAATCCAATAGCTGATTCACTCTCTCGTTTCAGAGATTCAGAGCATTGGCACCTCAATCGGACCTTCATCCCACGCAGACGCCTCCATTTTCAGAAATCATCTTCCCACTTCATCCCGGCTCCGCCATCTTTCAATCATCTCGCAAGACCTCATCCTCCAGGCTGTAGCACCCAACACCCTCTCTACATACTGGACCGACTCTCTAACCTTCAGACCTTTCCATCAACTTCATAACATTCCGTTTCCATGCTTTGACTTCCAAACCACCTCCATCTCCGTCGCATCCTTTCTCTCAGTGGTTTCAATCCCGCTTACTTCTCCGCTTACTCCTTTAGGATCGGTGCGGCTTCCTCAGCCTCCCACCAAGGAATTCCCGACCACACCGTCCAAGTCCTTGGCCGCTGGTCCTCACAAGCCTACCACAGATACATCCGTACCCACGCCCACGATCTGCTCGCGGCCCATGAACGATTGGCAACCGTCTAATTTTTGTGGGCATGGCTTTTACACACATGCCTCCGAGCCACCTCGAACTCCAGCCTAAACCTTCTGAGTGACATAGTTTTGGGAGCTAGACCACGCCCCAATTACATATCCTCAGCTCTATTTATACCCCTTCACTCTCACTCCATCCCTGTGTCGAACATCGCACCCACCACCACCTCATCTCCCCCCTTTTCTCATTCTGACCACTTTAAGCCCTTTGGGGGGTGGGGGGGGGGGGGGGCACGGCTTTTAAGCACACGCCTCCGAGCCACCTCAAACTCCATCCCCAACCTTCTGAGTTCACCCCCCTCTCCGACGCTTCTCTGGGCGTGGTCTATGCTAGTAAATGAACTTTTAATTGATATAATCAGTCATCTCAAACCATCCACTTGCAGTCTTGACACACTACCAACCAAATTTTTAAAGAGTGTCTTTCACACTATAGCAGCAGACTTACTCCATATTTAAACACCTCACTTATCTTGGGGGTCTTTCCGAGCTCACTAAAAACTGCAGTTGTAAAGCCTCTTCTAAAAAAGAAAAATTTAGAATCATCTCAGATAAGTAACTACAGACCAATTTCTAATTTACCATTCAGTGGCAAAATCATTGAGAAAACAGTTTTAAGGTAATTCGCTAACTCCTTGTCCTTAAACCTGCAGCCTAGACAAATTCCAGTTCGGGTTTTGCGTTAATCACAGCACTGAGACTGCTTTAATTAAGGTAATTCATGACATTCATTTAAATACGGAGGCTGGAAAGGTATCTATTCTATTACATCTTGACCTTAGTGCTGCCTTTGATACCATTGACCATAAGATTCTTATAGATAGACTTGCAAACTGGGTTGGACACTCAGGAACAGCCCTACAGTGGTTCACTTCAAACCTGCAAGGCAGGAAATACTCTGTAGAAATAGAAAATAATATTTCAGAGAACATGCCAGTGACCTGTGGTGTCCCACAGGTTCTATTCTTGGTACACTTTTATTTAATTTATATATGCTTCCTCTTGGCCAGATTCTACAAGACTATGGGCTATTCCTATCACAGCTATGCAGATGATACTCAGATTTACATGGCCCTGTCCCGAAATGACTCTGGTCCAGTTGACTCATTATAAAAGTGCCTTGAACACATCACTAACTGGATGGGACACAAGTTTCTGCAGCTGAATAAAGATAAAACAGACATTATTCTATTTGGGAACAACAAAGAGACAAAAATTGGATGTGTATCTGGACACCAGAGCGCTCAAATCTAAAGAACTGGCTCACAACCTTGGTGTATTAATGGACTCAGATCTCAGTTTTAGTAATCATATTAAAGTGGTTACTAGATCAGCATTTTACCATCTTAAGAACATCAGTAAGATTAGAGATTTTCTGATTAAACAAGACCTGGAGAAACTTATCCATGTTTTTATTTCTAGCATGATTGATTACTGTAATGGTCTCTTAACTGGACTTCCAAAAAAGACCATTAAACAGCTTCAGCTGATTAAAAATGCAGCTGCCAGAGTTCTCACTTGGAGAATCAAATCCTTACACTGGATACCAGTCTGTTACAGAATATGCTTTAAGGTGTTATTGCTTGTCTATAAATGTCTTAATGGTGTAGGACCAGCGTATTTATCAAATCTGCTACCAAGATGCTACATGAGCCGAGCAGAGCTCTCAGATCTTTAGGAACTAGTCAGTATGTATTTCCTTTTATTGCACTATTTTAACTTATTTATTTTTCTTGTGGGGGGCGCTGGGGGTGCCTTTGTGTCTGGGCCTGCTTGGTGGAAGCAGATCTTGGATGACATGTGTTAATTTGCAGGGGAGGTGTCTATATGTACTGTCCTGTCCAGTCGCGTTCGTTTTGGCATGGCGGACACTTGCAGCACAAGCTTTTACAGCTGGGGACGTGATATTGTTGAGTAATCCTTGGGAGCCATAAAAGTGCGGGGTGTGCTGAAAGTCACTACATGTGCGTGCTATTACTGGGGGCAACAAACATATTGCAGTCAGCTGATTACACTGGGAAGGACTTGATTGGAACATGTACACGAGATGCAGTTAGAGAGACAGCTGTACCAAATTGAACCTCATAACCAGTGGAGTATTGTGTAGTCTTGGTTATTGACATGTATGCATGTCCATGCTACCAAGATACATGCAGATCACCCTGTACCAGCCACTGTTTTCCTTCCTTGGATTTTTTATTTTATCTTGTTTTATTATTTTTTTAAGCAGCGTGAGAGAGGGGGCTGCAGCATTTGATTTGATTTATTAAAAGCTGAATGCTGTGCTTCCCCTGCAATTGGAATAGTATATTTCTTGTTTTTTTTTTCTTTCTTCAGAAGTATTTATATTTGCCTATTGTTTTTTAACATTATATTGTTAGAAAGTTGGTTAATGGATGGTATTGGGTAAAATATTCACAAGGTTTTTCTTTTGGATATTTTTAATTTTCTTTATTGGTTATTATTTTATTTTTTTTATTGCTCTGTCCACTGTGGCAATATTTGAGCTAAACCACAATAATTATAGTGTGTAGTGGAGTGTTTATTTTTTAAATTTATTTTTGTCTTGTACTCTTTTTGTAGTTTATTATTATTTATTTTTCCCCATCGTTGTCACTGTGTGTGGGGTGATTATTTATTTTTGTTTATTACTGTGGCATGGTGGGATTGGATTTAGCCCGTACAATTGCCATTCATTGTGATTTGAATTCATTCTTGTTTTTTTTCCCCCCCTTACACTTGTGAAGGATTTATCGATGCTATCAGCTAACAATTTTTTTATATAATTGTATTTCATAAAGTGCATAAATCTTGCTACTTCTTCTGTGCCATCTCCCCGCATTCAGTTGAGGCTCTCTGGGGCGGGAGAAACTAGAATTTTTAGTAATTGTGTTGCCGTCTTGGTTAGAGTGTCAGGATCACGGAGGGTGGACTGACGGAGGCAGACGCACACACTAAAACACATACTTTATTAACAAAACAAAAACTTTAACAGAGAGATAACACACAGGGAGCTAACAGAGACAGACAAAGGGAGGTAAGCAGACTAAATTAAAATACAAAGAGCTAGACAGACTAAACCTAAAACGGAGAACTAAAGCAAACAGGAAAAACAGACAGACTAAAGACCTTGACAGAGATACTTCACAAAGACCTAGAAAGCTAACTAAACACAGGTACCTAACACTAAACAAACACAGTGCTAAATATGAAACTTAACACAGGGGGCTAGAGAAAACACAACAGACAGACTTAATAACATGACACAGGAAACGACTGAGACAGACAGACAGACCAGACTGGGTAACATGACACGGCAAAAATGGACGCGGACCAACGTGACTTGGGGAGTGAAACAAATGACCGACAAACAGCAAGTGCGATAAGGGAACTTAAATACATAACACAGACGAGACGCAGATAACGAGACAGATAACGAGGGGGCGGAACAAAGGCGGGACATGGGCGGAGACATGGACAACAACAAACAGAGCCATGTGCTAAGAGAGCACATGGTGGGGAAAACAGACATGACAGGACGAGGGCGTGACATAGAGGGGTTGGGGGTGTTATTGTAACCCCTGATAGAAGCTGAAATTCGGTGAGCACCCATTGCAACACAAGCATCAAAGCAGGAAAGGAAGGTGTGACCTAAGTGCATTGGTTGGGGTCCAGTGTCTCCCTGCTTGTCTGGCACAGCAGTGGGGCTACGTGTAGCCAGACCCCCATAAGAGCTTCTATTGACCTCTGATCTTCTTACCCTTTGTCTCCCTTGGATGTGATTGTCAATGCGGAGCACTAAGTCAATCAAATCATCAAGGCAGTCAACAGGATCTCTGTGGATC
This sequence comes from Hoplias malabaricus, assembly GCF_029633855.1. Lineage (NCBI taxonomy): Eukaryota > Metazoa > Chordata > Actinopteri > Characiformes > Erythrinidae > Hoplias > Hoplias malabaricus. The sequence goes on from NC_089805.1 coordinate 48,588,953, forward strand.
AATTCATCTTTGAGCTCTTCTTTTAGGCCTTGGTGGAAGGCAGCCGTGAGTGCTGCACCTTTTGACCGACTCCCAGCCACCAAAGTATGAAATTACATGGCGTAATCGCTCTTTTTCCCCTGACGTAATTTCAAGATAAGGGAGGCTCCCCTCCTGTAACTGGGTGGTCAAAAGTCCATCTTAGATCTGCAGCAAACATGTCAGCAGAGGCACATGAACACTGGAGAAAGATCCCACTGCAACTTCCTGCCTCACCCGCATAACGCTCTGGGGCAGGAAGTGATGGCTCAGAGTGTTGCATAGGCAGTACTTGTTCTGCCTCTGATGCAGCAGTTTTGATAGCCCCCTAACTAAATGCAGGAGGGGGTGCTGCAACTGGTTGTACAAGAGGACTTGGTTGTGTTAATAATTGAGTCAGGCCCTGCAACTGGGCAAGTATTTGCTGCAGGGTCTGATCATGGCAACCAATGGTTGCCCCTTGAGTGGTCAGAGCAACCCTAATCTGATCCAAGTTCATATGTTCTGCTGGGTCTTTCTGTAATGGGGGCCCACTCTGAGCGGGACCCAAACCCAGGTCAGCAGGGTAAAAAAAAACCAGTAATGGTGATGGGACCTTGTGAACAACTAGAAAAGGTTATATAAAAATCCAAAATAAACAGTGGGATTCAAACCCAGGCTGTTGGCATGCAAGACAAACCCACCACAGCTGAGCCAATAAGCCACAATAGAAGCTACTAAAACTGACCCTTAGTGCAGCAGAGTTGCACAGCAAATGCGCTCCCAAAAAACAGGTGGAAAATAAACGAGTGAAGAAAACAGTAAGACACCATGCCGAGCATCACAAATGGCAGGAAAAGGAGAACAAAGAATGCCATGGGGAGGATGGCAACCCCAATATACTGGGGAGAATTCAATAACTTCCCAAAATAAAACTAGGTGACTAAGTGCTTGGTGAAACTTTTCTTTTAAATACAACTTTTCCTCTTTTATCTGTTGAGGGATAAATAACAAAGTCAGACACACACAGAGAGAGAGAAACTCAAAAGAGAGGGGCTGTGTAACCACAGGCACCTTCACAGAGAAAAAAAAGGAGGTGTAGCCAACAGGCTCTCAGTCCTCAGATACCAAATTACAAGCAGGGAGCTTTGCTCATGGTTTAGCAAAGACCCAGCACAGAGTGAATGGATCCCAGGGTTTATATAGCCCTTGCACAGCTGATGAGAGTCACGCCTAATTAGTAGTGTGCATGATTCAAGGCATCCCCCTGGTGGCCGGAAGAGACCTCACCCTTGCCTCAACCCATACACTTCCAGATAAGGTTCAGGATTCAGACAGTCTCAATCTTCAAATCCAGGCTGAGAACTTACTTGTTTAGCTTTTAGTAATTAATGTTTCTCTCCCTGATAAAAGGTTGTGGAGTTACAAGTTCATCATTATGGAGGAGTGTAATAACTCGGAAGTTGTTTTTCCTCTGGCTCTCCACACTAATCTCACTCTAGCACTAAATATAGCCAAATCAAAACTAACCATGGTGGAGAGGAATTCTGTAAGTGCCTCAAACAGTTCTGTCAGACCTTTCGTCCAAGTACAGGGTGGGCCATTTATAACTATGGATACTGGAAGCCTGTGCTAGCCTGTGCTCCTGGGGTGTTGCTATCAGTGTGTGAAGAGTGGGAGAAGAGAGTTGCATTGACAATCCAACACAATGGGCAGCACTTTGAACACATTTTATAACTGGTCAGAAACTTGTAAATAACTCATGAAAGAATAAAGCTACATTACAACCAATTAAACCACACCATTGTTTTTCTTGTGAAATTCCCAATAAGTTTGATGTCACATGACCCTCTTCCCATTGATTAATGTGCCACAAACAGGAAGTAAATATCACTAACCATTCTCATTTTATTAAGGTGTATCCATATAAATGGCCCGCCCTGTACACATGGACTGTGAAGAGTGTTAGCCGTCTGGATGGGAGTTGACTGGACCAGAGAGCAGGGAGATTTTATATCTGGAGCAGACATTCAACCACAGAGAACAGAGTTGGGCCAAGCCTACATAGCGCATCTAGCTTGGATATATGAGCATATCAAAAGGTAGGTATCCCATTCAACATGACCCAAGAAGAATCACAGAATGCAAACAGAATCCAGACAAATCCACCAGGTCTGTCCTCTCCCGTCTCTTTGAAGTTAAGACGAAGCACAGAGTGGGTGGTCCAGTTGATTGATGCTAGTTGATGACCTTCATTGTACAGTGCACATACGTGAAGTTATGTAATAACATAATTTTGGGAGTAAGGCAATGACCAAACTCCTCCCCTCAGCCCTATACAGGTGCTGGCCATAAAATTAGAATATCATGAAAGTTGATTTATTCAGTAATTCTATTCAAAAAGTGAAACATGTATATTATGCTCATTCATTACACACAGACTGATATTGACTGATAAGTGTTTATTTCTTTTAATTTGATGATTATAACTGACAACTAATGAAAACCCCAAATTCAGTATCTCAGAAAATTAAAATATTACTTAAGACCAACACAAAAAATGGATTTTTAGAAATGCTGGCCAACTGAAAAGTATGAACATGTACAGCACTCAATACTTAGTCAGGGCTCCTTTTGCCTGAATTACTGCAGCAGTCAGTCTGTGGCACTGTTCAGGTGTTATGAGAGCCCAGGTTGCTGTGTGTGCAGGTGCCAAGTCCTGATGGAAAATGAAATCTCCATCTCCATAAATTTGGTGAGCAGCAGGAGGCATGAAGTGCTCTAAAACTAACTGGTAGATGGCTGCGTTGACCTTGGACCTCAGAAAACACAGTGGACCAACACCAGCAGATGACATGGCACCCCAAACCATCACTGACTGTGGAGACTTTACACTGGACCTCAAGCAACGTGGATTCTGTGCCTCTTCTCTCTTCCTCCAGACTCTGGGATCTTGATTTCCAAAGGAAATGCAAAATTTACTTTCATCAGAAAACATAACTTTGGACCACTCAGCAGCAGTCCAGTCCTTTTTCTTTAGCCCAGGTGAGACGCTTCTGACGCTGTCTCTTGTTCAAGAGTGGCTTGACACAAGAAATCGAACAGCTGAAACCCATGTCTTACATCTGTGTGTGGTGGTTCTTGAAGCACTGACTCTGCAGTCCAGTGACAGCTGCAGTCCAGTCTTTGTGAATCTCCCCCACATTTTTGAGTCGGTTTTGTTTCACAATCCTCTCCAGAGTGCGGTTATCCCTTTTGCTTGTACACTTTTTTCTACCACATCTTTTCCTTCCCTTCACCTCTCTAATAATGTGCTTGGACACATAGCTCTGTCAACAGCCGGCCTCTTTAGCAATGACTTTTTGTGTCTTGCTCTGCTTGTGTAAGGTGTCAATGGTCATCTTTTGGGCAACTGTCAAGTCAGCAGTCTTCCCCATGATTGTGTAGCCTACAGAACTAGACTGAGAGACCATTTAAAGGCCTTTGCAGGTATTGAGTTAATTAGCTGATTAGAGTGTGGCACCAGGTGTCTTCAATATTGAACCTTTCCACAACATTCTAATTTTCTTAGATACTGAATTTGGGGTTTTCATTAGTTGTCTGTTATATTCATCAAATTAAAAGGAATAAACACTTGAAATATATCAGTCTGTGTGTAATGAATGCATGTAATATACAAGTTTCACTTTTGGAAGGGAATTGTCACGGCTGGACAGAAAGCAGACACTTGCAGTTTGCAGTCAAAAAGAGTTTATTAATCTCAATCAAAAGAAGACAAAACAAGCAAGGGTTGAATACCAGGAACAAACAGTACCTTAGAGAAGAGCCAAAAGAGTAGTCAAAAAACAGGCAGAGTCCAAGAACCAGAGAATAACAACAAATCCAAAGAAGCAAGACAAAAACAAGAACCGAAAGATGAGCGGGAGGTAGGCAACAGGAATTCAGAATAGTCAGGTTTCTAGAAAACGCTTTGTATGCGGAAATGAATCATGGCAATACTCGGCATGGGCTGGCAAGTGAGTGAGGTTTATATAATGGGATAAACAGGTGTGCATGATTAGAATTCCAGTGAGTGAGAACGGTGTAGAATCATGTGACTGTCTGATGCATTCTGGGATATGGAGTCGTGGGAGACATGCGTGAAAGGAATTACTGAAATAAATCAACTTTTTCATGATATTCTAATTTTATGACCAGCACCTGTATATCTCCTGCAAAGTCATGTAATTTCCACATTGGATAAACTTGCTGCATTTGGCTCATGGGACAGACCTTGACTTGACTGCTTTGCAATGTTGGCTCTCTGCTCTGTTCATTTCTGCTGATTGTCTGCCTCAGATTGGAGCCGTGTTCGGCTGCCATCAAGCCCACTGTCCTCCTTGACCCCTTCTCCAGTTAAACAGCTACGGGACTGCCTTATATTTGGGGCTTTGTTCGGTCGTTTTCACAAGTGCTTTCCGCTTTGGTGCGTTCTGGTCTTTCTACTCTCTTCTAATTCTCCTACCACTGCAACTGGCTACTGAGTAAACCCCCGCATCTGCTTCCTACACCAGTGCACGGATACGAGGTACACTGCTACGGGACTTCCTTGTACTTGGGGAATGCGAATCTGCATTTTGGCATGAATCTGGCACTCCTCTGTCATTGCTGCTTTCCCAATGTTCCAACATCTAAAGGCTCTACAGCGCAGACCCAGCTTCTCCTACCACTACGAGCAGCGTCCAGAGTGAAACCCCACTTCTATCTCCACCGCCACCACTGCTTTGAGCCTCCCATTTCCTCTTTCTCTGGCGAAAACAGCTTAGGGACCACCTCATGTTTAGGGAACACGAATCTGCCATTGTCATGCCTGCTTCTCCACTGCTCCAATGGCTACAAGCTCTGCAGTGAAGACCTGGCTTCTACTGCTATGAGCAGCAGCCCGAGTGAAACCCCACTTCTATCTCAGCCTCTAATGCGGCTTTGGGCCTCCCATTTCCTCTTTATCTGGTGGAACAGCCTCAGCATTCCAGTAGCGTGCTCCGAAACAACGTCCCCACTTCACTCATTCAGCTAACGAGAGGAACCCTCCTCGTCTCTCACTGTCAGTGTACAGAGCCCCTGTGCAGCAACGCGATGATGTCAAGAGATCTTCTCTCCCAACTCAACATGCCTGCTGGAGCATTCCTAATCCTATTACTCTTCCTGGTTGTGTCTGAGCTGGAAGGCCTCAAAGTCTTTTTGTCTATGCTGTCTCACAAGTTGGTGCCTTAGAGGGCTGCTTTTGAAATTAATATTTTTAAGCTGTATTAGAAAATGGCTTGGAATCTGCCATATTTATGCACATTACCAGGGCACTTATAGTGCTCGCCAAGATGGTCACATTTTGAAAATATTGGAGTGGAAAGCAGGCAGCACGTTTACGCATTCATTCTGAATCTGCACCTTCTTCCCTTGGATCATTGCCTTGATTGACAGCATTGCACCGGTTTAGACACAGCCCCTCTCTGCTCCTTTTGTTCTCTCCTGTCTTATCCCACCTTCCTCCTCTCTTTCTGCCTCTACTTATCATCCTACCTCTTCCCTTTATCATCCCACCCCTTCCCATTCCTTCATCATCACACCCTCTTCCCGTTATCATCCAACACCTCCCTTTCCTCTCCTCTCTCCATCTATCTCTTCTCATAATCTCAACCTCCTCCCCTCATCATTCCAACCTCCTCCCTTTTGTCATCCCACCCTCTACCCCTGCGGCAGCCACCACTCCATGCCTCTAACTTTCTATCTCGCACCCCTCCACAGAACCATCATGCCAAACCCCTCTCTGACCAGCCCCCTACCTGGCACTTCAGGCACCCGATGCCACCTCATTTCAATTCACCCTCTCACGTGCTGCCTCTCCTCTGGCACCTGCTTTTTGCCATTTGGGCATCTCTGCCATCCTTGAGTCAGCTTTCTACCTTGCCATCATGCTTAAGCTCCTCAGCACCTTCCGGAATTTGTCTCTTTTGGGGCTTCTTATTTCGCCTCACCTGTCATCCCTCTAGATCACATTTCCATTTTGCAATTCCCTCCATGCCACTGGAAAAGTTAATTCATTCATTCATTATCTGTAACCGCTTATCCAATTCAGGGTCACGGTGGGTCCAGAGTCTACCTGGAATCATTGGGCGCAAGGCGGGAATACACCCTGGAGGGGGCGCCAGTCCTTCACAGGGCAACACAGACACACACACACATTCACTCACACACTCACACCTACGGACACTTTTGAGTCACCAATCCACCTACCAATGTGTGTTTTTGGACTGTGGGAGAAAACTGGAGCACCCGGAGGAAACCCACGCGGACACGGGGAGAACACACCAACTCCTCACAGACAGTCACCCGGAGCGGGAATCGAACCCACAAGCTCCAGGCCCCTGGAGCTGTGTGACTGCGACACTACCTGCTGCGCCACCGTGCCGCCCACTGGAAAAGTTATTATTATTATTATTATTATTATTATTACACTGTAGCATAATGACACTTAGCTGGTGATACTTTAAATTTATATCAGTAGTTTGATCAGAGGAGGATGGCTCCCCTTTGCAAGTCTTGGTTCCTCCCAAGATTTCTCCCTCCAGCCTCGAGGGAGTTTATCCTTGCCATTGTCGCCTTCAGCTTGCTCAAACTGGGATTTGATTCAAAAGATCTGTTCTGATACTAATTATGTAAAGCTGATTTTGACATCAGTTGCAACAAGCGCCATATATATATATATATATATATATTTTTTTTTTTTTATTTGATTTCTGCTGGCGCGATGATCAACTCTGTGTCATTTTTACTTTAATTCCAGACATGTCATCCCTTATCATGCTAGAATGTCTGTCATCACAATCAATAAAGGAAGTTCAATTTACTCAGCCTAATTCTATTCCTCTATCTAGTTTAGTAAAGACATTTTATAAAGTTTATTTGTGGACTCACAAACCCCTTTCATTCATCTATTTGCAGCTATGTAAATGTTTCAGTTCAGAAGCATCCCTATGAGTACAACAGTTAGAACTAAGTGTACCCTGCCCAGGAGAGACTTACTGGGACCTACCCCTGGAGCCAGGCCCTGGGGTAGTTTTCGCCATTGAGCGCCTGGTGGCCAGGCATCCCACATAACCCAGGTGGCAGCGTGGGAGGTTTACCACACAAGATCCAGTGTAGGCTCACAACTCACAAAATCCCACCAGGCACAGAGCGGGGGTGAACGGGCCCCTGGCGTCATGGAACTGGTCAGCGGAAACTGGTTCTTTGTATGTGGAGTGTAACTTCACTCAGGGGGAAAGTGCTAGTCACTTCTGTGCTAGTCATGGTTTGCCCATAAGGAACACCATGTTCGAGCATAAGTGGAAGCGGCTGCATATAGCTGTGGTCAAAAGCTTGTCAGTGCCTGTTATGGCAGCAACCCAAGAACCCGTTGGTGGACACCAGGGGTGAGGGAAGCTGTCAAGTGTAAAAAGGAGGCTTTTTGGGCTTGGCAGCTCGGGGAACTTCTGATTCTGCGGATGGGTACCGGCAGGCGAAAAAGGCTGCAGCTGAGGCAGTTGCTGAAGCAAAATCCATAGCATGGGAGGAGTTTGGAGATGCCATGGAGAATGACTTGCAGGCGGCCTCAAAGAGGTTCTGGAAAACACTCTGACAGTTCAGGAGGGGAGGGGGTACACTGTCCAGGCTGTGCTCAGTAAGGATGGTGAAAGGATGCTCAGTCTGGGGTGTCGGATTCCATTTCCTTGACTGAAGTGGTGAAAAAGCTTTGCAGTGGCAAAGCTAGAGGAGTGGATGAGATTCGCCCAGAGTTACTGAAGGCACTCTATACTGTGGGGCTGTCTTGGATGACACACCTATACAATATTGCATGGACCTCACAAACCGTGCCTTTGGATTGGCAAACAGGGGTGGTGGTTCCTATTTTTAAAAAAGGGGACCGGAGAAAGTGTGCCAGTTATTGTGGCATCACACTTCTCAGCCTCCCTGGGAAAGTCTATGCCAAGGTGCTAGAAAGGAGAATCCATCAGATAGTCGAACCTAGGATTTTGGAACCTACTCCACTCTACACATGCTTTTGTGCATTTGGAGAAGACCATGTTCCCTGAGAGATTCTGTGGGAGGTGCACTGGGAGTATGGGATGCCAGAGTCACTCCAGCAAACCGTACAGTCATTGTACTCTCAGAGTTTGAGTTCTGTTCATATCTTCGGCAGTAATTCAAGTTTGTTCAATGTGGGCATTGGACTCCGTCAGGGCTGTGCCTTATCTAACCTAATCTTAACCCTTATCTCCACTCCTGTGCCTGATATTCATGGACCACAGTGACAGTTTTTCTGACATTTCTACCAGTAATCAACCAAAAAAATCCAACATAAATGGCCTTTGGTCCCAAATGTGTAAAAATGAAATACACAAATACAGTAAAAAAAGGCACAGAAGGAGAGGGAAAAATCAAAACTAAATTGTCCAGACATTATTTTCTTTTATTATCTCATGCTCTCTTTGCTTCTGTATGTGGTACACCCACACTGACCACTCAATCCAGAAAGTATCAATTAAAAACTGGGAATATAAAAAATCTGAAAAAGCTACAGCCTCAGTACAGACTCATTTTTGTAAATTTTATTTACAATAGCTTAGTAAAATATATTTCCATCTGTGAAAAATGAACCACTGTTTTTACACTCAATAATAAATCCACAAGATATTTACATTAGTTTCTTTGTGTTTTGATATTAAAGGAATATCAGAAAAGCACTAAGTATAACAGCTGAACAGTTTACCTGAGTTTCTCCAGTTTACAGCATGGACTCTTCAGTCCTTGAGAGATCATCTCCACTCCTGAATCCTGCAGGTCATTGCTACTGAGGTCCAGTTCTCTCAGAGAGCAGGTTTCTGATTCTAAAACTGACTTTAGTGTAGCACAGGACTGATAATAAAGTTTACACACAGCAAGTCTGCAAAGGGAGAATAAATACAGCAGGTTATAAAAGCCCTAGTGAACCATTATTTAACTGAATTGTATGCATGAAAATAGAAACATAGATTATACATTATGTTCATATATATATATATATATATATATATATATATATATATATATATATATATATATATATACACATGTCTATAATCGCTTATCCAGTTCAGGGTCATGGTGGGTCCGAAGCCTACCCGGAACCATTGGGCGCAAGGTGGGAACACACCCTGGAGTGGGCATGAGTCCTTCACAGGGCAACACACACTCACACATTCACTCACACACTCACACCTTTGGACACTTTTGAGTTGTCAATCCACCTACCAATATGTGTTTTTGGAGCATGGGAGGAAACCGTAGCAACCGGAGGAAACCCATGTGGACATGGGGAGAACACACCAAACTCCTCATAGACAATCCCCCAGAGTGGGGCGCGATCCCACAACCCCAGGACCCTGGAGCTGTGTGAGTGCAGCACTACCTGATGCGCCACCATGACACCCATAAATACATTAAATAATATTTAATATTGACCTGAGTTTCTTAAGTTTACAGTGTGGATTCTTCAGTCCAGCAGAGATGTTCTCCACTCCTGAATCCTGCAGGTCATTGTTACTGAGGTCCAGTTCTCTCAGAGAGCAGACTTCTGATTGTAGAACTGCAGTCAAAGAAGTGGTGGACTGTTCAGACAGATTACAGCCAACAAATCTACAAGAGACAGCAAACACACCAAGTGTTACACATACATCACATATGGAGTACCGGATTACTGATTCAGGTTCAGTTACCACAGTGTATCTCTCTAGCTCTCTCAAGGAATACTACTACATACACATTGTAAATTGGTAAATACAGGTAGACACAACTAGTAATTTCAGCTGCATTCTGATTATGAAACATACAGTTATGTTATACTCCACAAGTTTTTTTTGTTGTTGCAGTGGTCACTCTGGACACAAATGGTGTTTTTTGTTTATTTATAATTTCCTCGGCACATGGACACAAGAACAACCAGTGTCCATGTATACGACCATAAGACACTGTTACACTATTGGAATCTATCAAATAACACCGTAAATGAAGAGCTACGGGAGAAGCTACACAGTCTCAGCCTACTAAGGCAACAAGGCCTCCAGACCTCGGGGACAGAGGGGGCACCAGAAGCGATGTGTGAGACTACAGAGATGCGTCAAGCGGGCTGGAGTTCGTGCTAGGCTAACAACAAAGCCAACCCAACCAGCCCTCCCATCCATCCTTCTCTCAAACTTCTGCTCCCTGGAGAATACACTGGACTACATCCGACTTCAGAGAACTATATGACAGGAATCTAGAGACTGCTGCGTCTTTGTTTGTATGGAGACGTGACTGAGCGACAGAGTTCCAGATGCCGCCATTCCGTTAGATGGACTTGCCTCGTTTTGAGCTGACAGAAACTCAGCCCTGTGCGGTACGACGAGCGGTGGAGGACTTTGTGTTTATATCAACACGAAATGGTGAAAGAACTCTGTACTAGTCTCTAGTTACTGCTCACCTCTAGTGGAGTTTATGATAACCAGATGCAGACCTTTTTACTTACCACAGGCTTTCACTACAGTACCGATCATCATTGTTTACATTCCACCCACCGCTTATGCTAAAGATGCGCTCTGTGAACTGTACAGCACTATTAGTGGACTACAGAACATACCCCTGATGGACTGTTTATTATTGCTGGAGATTTCAGCCATGTGAATCACACATGTGAATGAAGTCAGTTCTCCCTAAATTCCACCAACATGTAAACAAGAGGGGCGAACACGCTGGACTTTGTTTACAAGAACATTTCGAGTGAGTACCAGGCAGAGCCTCGCCCCCACCTCAGATATTCAGATCACATTTCTGTTAAGTTAATTCCAGCACACAGACCACTTGTCAGACGATCAAAACCAGTTCTAAAGCAGGTGAGAACCTCACCAGCAAGAGCTATCTCTGCTCTTCAGCACTGTTTTGAGCACTTGACTGGCAATTATTTAGGGACGCTGTAACCTACAGCAACACTACAGACTTAGAGGAGTACATGTCATCTGTGACCTGCTACATTTTCAAGTGCATAGATGATGTGACTATCTCCAAGAACATCACAACAAGTCCCAACCAGAAGCCATGGATGAATGCAGAGGTGCATGCTCTGCTGAAGGCTTGAGACTCTGCCTTCAAAGCAGGAGACAAAGCAGCCCTAAGGGCCAAACTGTCCCGGGCCATCAGAGAAGCAAAGCACGCATCCACGGCAACTTCAAGGACAGTGGGAACACACAGCATATGTGGCAGGGCATCTAAGCCATGACCAACTACAGGACAACACCACCTGTCTATGACAGTGATGCCTCCCTTACAGATAGGTTGAATGACTTCTGTCTTCAGGAAGATCATCCCTCCTCCCAACGAACTGGTGTTGTGAATTACAGCAGCTGAAGTGAGAAAAACTCTATGCAGAGTTAACCCACAGAAAGCTGCTGGACCAGATAACATTCCTTGTATAGTGCTCAGGGAATGTGCAGACCAGTTGGCAGATGTCTTCACTGATATCTTCAACATTGTGCCACAATCCCAAAGTGTCTCAAGGCAACCACCATCATACTCATGTCAAAGAATCCTCTGTGTCCTGCCTCAATGACTACCATTCTGTTGCACTCACACCCATCATCATGAAGTGCTTTGAGAGGCTTGTCATGAGGCACATCAAGACCTGCAGTTTGCATACCATCCCAGCCGCTCAGTGGACGATGCCATATCCATCATCCTTCACCTGGCGCTCACCCACCAAGACAATAAGGACGCATATGTTTGAATGCTGTTCATAGACTTCAGTTCAGCATTCAACACAATCATTCCTCAGCACCTAATCGGAAAGTTGAACCTGCTGGGCCTGAACACTTCTGTGCAATTATATCCTGGACTTCCTGACTGGGAGACTTGCTGAGCACTGGGTGTTGAGTCCACTGCTGTTCACTTTACTGACTTACAACTGTACAGAAATGCACAGCTCGAATCACATCATCAAGTTTGCAGATGACCCGAGTGTGGTGGGTCTTGTCAGCAAGAAGGAAATGTCAGCATACAGAGAGAAAGGTCAATGGTTAACAGACTGGTGTAGAACCAACAACCTGTCTCTGAAAGTAGAGAAGACCAAAGAGATGGTGGTTGACTTCAGAAGGACAAGGCATGATCACTCTCCACTACATATTGATGGCTCCGCTGTGGAGATTGTCAAGAGTACCAATTTCCTTGGAGTTGACCTGGCAGAGGATCTCCCCTGGTCCCTCAATACCACCAACATAGCCAAGAAAGCCCAGCAGCGTCTCTACTTTCTGTGAAGACTGATGAAGGCACATCTCCCACCTCCCATCCTCACCATATTCTACAGAGGAACCATCAAGAGCATCCTGAGAATCTGCATCACTGCTTGGTTTGGGAATTGCACCATATTGGATTGCAAGTCCCTGCAGATAGTGAGGACAGCAAAAAAGATCATCAGTGTTTCTCTCCCCACCATTACAGACATTTACATGACACGCTCATCTTGCGTTGCATGTCTGTGCTTCTTGTCTGTTACATTTAAACAGTAATTTTGAGATATAATATAAGCCATATTCCATATGTTGTTTTATTTTCTAAAGACATTGGGCTACTCAAATATGTAATTACTTGTTGTTTAAATACTAATTGATCTTTGATATTTTCTTGACATTTGCCACAGTACATTCATATACAACACTGGGCCTGCACCCTCTTCATCACCTTGTGATGAGTTCAGTAATGTTAACGATGAAATTTTAATTGACACAGTCTTAAACCTTAAACCATCCACCTGCAGTCTCAACACACTACCAACAATTTTTTTAAAGAATGTGTTTCACACTATATCACCAGACATACTGCACATTGTAAACACCTCACTCATGTCAGGGGTCATCATTGAAAAATATTTCAAACAAATCACTAGCTTTTTGTCCATAAACTACAGATTAGACAAATTCCAGTCCTGGTTCCAAGCTAATCACAGCCATGAGACAGCTCTAATTAAGGTCATTAATGACATTCACTTAAATAGAGAGTCTGGAAACGTAACTCTTTTATTATGGATTGATCTCAGTGCTGCCATTGACACAACTGACCATACATACCATAACATTCTTATAGACAGACTCGCAAACTGGGTTGGACTGTCCTTGGATGCCCTTGTCCTTTCGTGTCTGTTTTCCCCACCATGTGCTCACTTAGCACATGGCTTTGTTTGTTATTGTTCATGTCTCCGCCCTAGTCCCGGCTTTGTTCCTCCCCCTCGTCCGTGTCTTATTTGTAGTCCTGCCCCCTTGTTATCAGTCTCAGGTGTCCTTGTGTGTATATATAAGTCCCTTGGTCTCTGTATGTTTGTCGGACATTCATTTCCACCGTCATTCTGTCTCGTCTATTCCTTGATCCATTGTTGTCGGTTTGCTATCTCCAGTCTGTCTGTCTTGTATGTTACTCAGTTTAGGTTTCTCTCTCTGTCTGTTTAGCTCTTCCATGTCAAGTTCTCTGTCTTAGCTTAGCAGGTTTAGCGCTTTCTGTTTAGGTTTCTGTTCAGTTCTCTCTGTCTAGGTTAGTCTGTTTAGTTCTCTTTGTCCAGGTATGTGTTTAGCTTTTCCTGTCTAGGTCTCTGTTTAGCTCTCTGTGTCCAGGTTTTTCTATTTAGTTCTATGTATAGGTTGAGTCTGTTTCTCTGTCTGTTTAGCTCCCTTTAGGTTTCTCTGTCCAATTCCCTCTCTATCTGTCAAAGTCTGTCTAGTATTATGTCATGTTATCCAAGTTTGTCTCTGGTTTGTTATTTATTGTGTAAATAAAAATCATTGTGTTCTAGCGAGTGTGTTTGCCTCCGTCAGTCTGCTCGCCGCGTCCCTGACATGGACTCTTAGGAGCAGTCCCAAAGCGATCTGGTTCATACCTGGAAGAATGTGCCAGTGACCTGTGGTGTCCCACAGGATTCTATTCTTGGCCCACTTCTATATAATTTATACATGCTTCCTATTGGCCAGATTCTACAAGACTATGGACTGCCCCAACACAGATATGCAGATTTACTTGGCCCTGTCTCTAAATGACTCTGGTCCAATTGACTCATTGTTTAAGTGAGTCACATCATTAACTGGATGGGACACAAGTTAGTGTTAGATTTTCTGACTAAACCAGACCTGGAGAAATTTATCCATGCTTTTATTTTTAGCAGGATTGATTACTGTAATGGTCTCTTAACTGGACTTCCAAAAAAGATTATGAAACAGCTTCAGCTGATTAAAAATGCAGCTACCTGTCATCGATTGTCCTGTTTAGTGTATTCCTGTTTTTCGTTTCCTTTTCTGCCATGTGCTTAAGGAGCACATGGCTCTTTGTTTTGTTCTTGTCTCCTCCCTTGTCTCCACCTTAGCCCCACCTTGGTCCTTAGCTCCACCCTCTTGTCAATCTTCACCTGTGGTCTATCTTTTGTGGTTCTGCCCTCTTGTCTTCCCTCCCAGGTGTTGCTTGTCCATGCCATAGTTTATAAGCTCTGTCCTGTGTTTCAGTGTTTGTCCACTATTGGAGAAACATGGCACTAAACACGGAGAAGCAGCTGTTTAGCTCCTGTGCCACTCTTAAATGGAACCAGACTGAGAATGTTAGAAGGGCCCTGACTTTAGATACTTCTAAATCAAGACTGAAAACATTCCTGTTTGAGCAGCTATGGCTCAGTCGAAAGCACTCCTCAGTCTATATTCTGGAATGGTACTTTAGACTTTTTTTTCCATTGCATCATTTCAATTGTTTGAATGATTTCATCATGTTTTCTTTTATTTTACTTGTTATAAATTAGTTTTATTTTTGCTCTTGCTTTTAATTAACAGCTTTTTACTGTTTCTTTTGACTCTGTAAAGCATTTTTAATCCCCCTGTATATGAAAGGTGCTCTATAAATTGCCTTGCCTTATTACAAAGCCCTAAAACACTGAATATGGATTTAAATATTTGAATGTGAACATTTGAATAATATTTATCTGAACATTTTTACATTTGAATACTATTCATATGGCATTTTTAAAACATAATGCACTGTTGTTTTTTTATTTAAATGTTTAATTCTGAATATTTACTATCTGAGAAGTTCAGGTTTTACAAATGCCATATTATTATAATTCTACATATAACAATAACAAATTAACTCATTCATTGATTTTCTTTAAGTGCTTATCCAGTTCAGGGTCGCAGTGGGTACACAGCCATCTGGAATCAGTGGGCACAAGGCAGGAATAGAGTTTTCTTTCAGAAATTGGTTGTGAAGGACATGCGTTGACTTCTAGAAGAGGTCATGTCAGGAAGTGATTTTTATTCACAATCTATTAAACATAGCAGTGGTTCCTGTCTATGGAGAAAGTCTCTAAATACTTGACTAATGTGTAAATCATATTCCACCATTAAGACACAAATGACCAATGTTTCACTTTTCACCAATAAACATTTCCCAGCCATTTCCATGTATTATGTATGTTTTTTCATAGAAATCTCATAATTCCTATGTGAAAATGAATGTATTTGTTCACAATTTCATTGCATATTTTGTGTAATTGTTCGTCACAGTCTCAAATTTAAATATATTCATAAAGTGTTGAATCTGCACTTGTGGATCAAGTCACTCACCTGTTTTCTGTGATGTGTTTTTGTTCATTCCCTCTCCATGGCATTTGAACTTTGAGACTTTCACATTTCACCTGATCCACATCCACACACAAGTGCAGCCATCCATCCACAAAGGTGGCAAGCAGGCAAAAATGCTGCTGCTAGTGGGCACTGTTATTTTTGGAGGTGTGTGGCTACCTTAAAATGTGAAGCAATTAAATTCTAATGCCTGTGACTACTGCAACTTTTAAGGTGGAACTGGAAGTTTCATACAAAAATGCTGCTGAATATGCAGCTGAATTCAGCTTTGTGTCACAGAGTGACGAGTGGGTCATTATGATATGATTGATGCTTCTGAATGCATGATGCACTAAACTGAATTATGTTAAAGTCCAGAAACTCTGATATCATCACAGATTGCTAGCAGAGCACCAGTGAAGTGCTGCTCTATTTTTTGTTCTGATGACGTCTCAGACACTTGAAGGGTCTTCCTGTTTTGAAGGAGAGTAATTTAAACATTACACCCTGTAACTCAGCTCCAAGAAGCAAGAGGACACTCAAAAACAAGGTGTAAAATTAAGAAATAGGATTCACCCATATTACCCACATAGTAAGGCCACATCACCAGAGAGAAGGCAAATAATTACTAGATTTATTCGCAAGTAGGAAGAGGAGGCACAATGTGCAACAGCAGCATCACATGCTAAACAAGGCTTCACCGGGAGAATGTAGAGTCGCGGAAGATCACTTGGCAAGAGTTGTGGGCAGTGCAGGGAAGTTGTTGCTGAGAGCAACTTATGATGTTCTTCCAACAAAGCAAAATCTTGGACAGTGGGTAGGTGACAACCCTAGTTGTAGATTATGTACAGGGGTTTGCATGCTGATGCATATTCTAACAGCTTGTAAGGTTAGGGTGCTAAGGGTTTTAGCATGTTTACTGGACAGCAAACACCTAGACATTAATGCATTGACAAGTGGTTTTAGTAATAAAGTGTTTAGGTTTGTGCGTGAGGGGGAACATATTCAAGAGCATGCACAGGCTATAAATATTTACAGATGGGGTAAAGCATGAGATTGACGGCTGAGGTGAGGGAACACGGATGGCAGGCACATGTAAGACTGGTGGAAATTGGTGTTAGGGGATTTGTAGCCAAGTCTGATCACCGATCACGCCAGTGTAATCTAACCACTCGGCTGGTTTAAAACGTCACACACAAACAATAAACTTTTGTTGAAATTGCTGCTTTAAACGCTGTATTGGTTTTGTTTAGACTGCAATACACCAAACAGAAACAAAGATAAAAATAAAAGAAATACATTACAAAATCACATAAACATAAAATACATAAAAAACATAATTAAATTCATTCATTCATTATCTGCTTATCCAGTTCAGAGTCGCAGTGGGTCCAGAGCCTACCTGGAATCATTGGGCACAAGGCAGGAATACACCCTGGAGGGGGCGCCAGTCCTTCACAGGGCAACACAGACACATTCACTCACACCTACCAACACTTTTGAGTCGCCAATCCACCTACCAACGTGTGTTTTTGGACTGTGGGAGGAAGTCGGGGCACCCGGAGAAAACCCACGCAGACACAGGGAGAACACACCAAACTTCTCACAGACAGTCACCCGGAGCAGGAATCGAACCTACAACCTCCAGGTCCCTGGAGCTGTGTGACTGCGACACTACCAGCTGCGCCACCGTGCCACCACATAATTAAATTATTAATTAAATAATTTAATTTATTAAACCCTCACCTCTCTGCCTGCCTGTCAATATTTAAATCCCAGTGTGGTCCATGAGCTAAAAAGTTTGCCCATCCCTGGTCTAGTCAGTGGTTATGGATAAGTAAAGCACAATCTTGGCACCACTGTTGCTGTGCTGTTGTGGTTGTTGGTGATGTTGTACATAAAAATGGCATAGAACTGGTGGCACTGAGCATGTATTAATGGTGCCAGTGGGGTTAGGTACAGCCTTATTCACCAGGGAGGCTAGTGTGCATTTATGGTTATTGATGGTTAAGGGTAAAGTAGGACTGTAAAGCTGGCTTGGAGGTTTTGTGGGCTTAATTCAGCAAAACACAGGCGAGGGGAGGTGCCTACCTGATTATCCCTGTGAAGAGCTAGTGATACAATGGGTGGTTTGGGTGCTCATGTGACGGTGATAATGAATATCCGTTGTTGTTAAGGGTGGCTGGTTGCTGATCGGATCATAAACAGCCACAACAACCTTAGTGTTGAGGTGTAGGAATTAAACAACATATATTTTGTGGCTGCAGGTAGGAAGAGGGTGGGGTGGGCCCTATGTGAATCTCTAAAGGACTGTATAGGATATTTTATATCTTATCCTGTGTATGATTATAATAATCACCTTAACATCCCAAGGACCCACATGCAGATTAAATAAATCTTATTAGGATGGAGATTAGGACATGCAAAAACAACAGTGCCACCTACTGGCAGCATGTTCACCTGCTTGCCACTTTTGTGGATGGACAGCTGCAGTTGTGGGTGGATCAGGTGAAATACAAAAGGAAAGTCTCTAAATCCAAAAGCCCACAAGAGAAAATGAACAAAAACACATCACGGATAACAGGCGAGTGACTTGATGCACAAATGCACATTCAACACTTTATAAATGCATTTTAAATTTGAGACATCTGCTATACAAAAATATGCAAAGCGTTAATTTTCACATAAAAATTGATATATCTATGAAAACCCAAACATGTACTCATAAATTTAACTTCATTTGTACAAATAGCAGACCAATATATATGAACAGTGAAACAAATTTATGAACAGTGAAACATTTTTGTGGTTTGTGTCTAATTGGTGGAATATGATTTACACATTTGTCAAATATTTTGATATTAATCTCTTTCTGTCCCTGTCAGTCACTGTTGTCTTTCAGCCACAATTCTGAGGATAATTTCCTGTAGACTGGGATGTTTGCTACTGCTGATCGACCCGCACAATCGTACGCTTCTATACACCTGCAATATATACAATATATATTCTATTCATTATACATTCTGTATTTTTGTTTGTGTCCTCTTCGTCCATATTTTGTCCACATTCACATTTCTGTTATCGTTATTCCTTTCCCATACACTAATCCCAGCACACACCTCATTCTGTTACAGCTCAACCCTAGACTGGGTCGTAACAGGTGGCCTTTGGTGCCCAACTGGAAGCACTCCTCTTTGCCAATCATCAACATCTGCTTTGTGACCCATTTTCCACACAATGAACAAGACATTCACTGCATTGTACCACCTCTTCTCAATCTATGAATCCTGTCACACAACCTGCAGGTATCTATAGCCCATTTATCAAATCAAATCAAATCAAATCAAATTTATTTGTATAGTGCCTTTTACAACTGACGTTGTCACAAAGCAGCTTCACAGTTTCAAAACAGAACATTTAAATCAAAGCCCAATCCAAGCAAGCCGAAGGCGACAGTGGCAAGGAAAAACTCCCTCGAGGCTGGAGGAAGAAACCTTGGGAGGAACCAAGACTCACAAAGGGGACCCATCCTCCTCTGATCAAACTATAGATTGAATTTTAAATGATCACCAATTAAGTGTCATTATGCTACATAATAATAATAATAATAATAAGGTGAGCAGCTGGTCTGGTCTGGTCTGGTCTGCAGGAGAATCCAGCAAACAATCTTCCATCAGTGGGCCACCATTCTCTCAGAAAACAGTAAAAGGGAAGCAGTTAGTTTAGTTGAGTGCAGCAGAGAATAAGAGCATGTGAATATTTTCTTTAGTGTAGTGACGGATCTGACTGTAACAGACTGGGAGTAGGGAAACCAGAAGGAGCTCAGGCAAAGACATCCTTTCGTTCCAAGCAAGAGAAATTGTGAGCACATCATCCAGGTTTACCCTGATTCCCCATGTCCATGAGTTCCTGAAATGACAACCTTAAACTAGACAGAAGTTAGTTGCCAAAGGCTAAACTGAACAAGTGTGTTTTGAGCCTAGACTTAAACATAGTGACTGTGTCTGCGTCCCGAACACTAGCTGGAAGATTGTTCCAGAGCTGAGGGGCTTTGTAGGAGAAGGCTTTCCCCCCCGCTGAAGTCTTATGAATTCTGGGTACTAGTAAGAGGCCGGCGCCCTGAGATCTGAGTAATCTTGGTGGTTCATAGTGTGTGATGAGGTCTTGCAAGTATTCAGGGGCGAGACCATGTAAGGATTTATACGTGAGTAAAAGAATTTTGTAATCAATACGGAATTTAACTGGAAGCCAGTGAAGGGCCGATAAGACTGGGCTGATATGATCAAATTTTCTAGTTTTAGTGAGGACCCTGGCTGCAGCATTTTGAATTAACTGGAGTTTACTCAAGTTTCTGCTGGAGCATCCTGATAAAAGTGCATTGCAATAATCTAATCTTGATGTAATAAAAGCGTGAACTAATTTTTCCGCATCTGGGAGGGATAAGGAATTTCTTAACTGAGCAAGGTTCCGAAGATGTAGGAAAGCTGTTCTTGTAATGTTACCTATATGCTGATCAAATGATAGATCTGAATCAATTATAACACCCAGATTTTTAGCTGATGAGCTCGGGAGAACAGGGAAGTCAAAATTATGTATTAAGTCTGATACCTTATTTATAGCAGGTTTTGGACCTAGAAGGAGAACCTCGGTTTTGTCGCTGTTTAGCAGAAGGAAATTGTATGACATCCAATGCTTCACTTCTTTAACACAGTCCTCCATTTTCTTTAGTGTAGGTTTGTCATCTGGTTTGGCTGATATGTATAACTGTGTGTCATCTGCGTAACTGTGGAAGGTAATGCCATGCCTGCTAATAACTCTGCCCAGTGGCAGCATGTATAATATGAATAGTAAAGGTCCTAAAATGGAGCCTTGGGGAACTCCAAATCTCATTTTTGTATGAATAGAAGAAACATTATTTACTTTTACAAACTGATAGCGATCTGTGAGATAAGACTTAAACCATGATAGGGCTGTTCCTGTTATTCCAACCATGTTTTTTAATCTTTCTAGCAGAATAGTATGATCAATTGTATCGAAAGCTGCACTGAGGTCTAGTAGAACTAGCATGGATACGCAGCCTCGATCAGAGGCGAGAAGAAGGTCGTTTGTTATCTTAACTAAAGCTGTTTCGGTGCTATGGTGTGGCCTAAAACCAGATTGAAATTTTTCATATATGTTATTCTTATGCAAGTATGACCTAAGTTGTTGGGCCACAACTTTTTCTAAGATCTTAGATATGAAGGGAAGGTTAGAGATGGGTCTGTAATTGGATAGTACACTAGGATCAAGATTCGTTTTTTTGATCAGGGGTTTAATAACTGCTAGTTTAAATGCTTTGGGTATGTGACCTAGTCTAAGGGACGAATTTATGATTGTTAAAAGGGGATTGATTATGACTGGTAATACTTCTTTAAATAGTTTTGTTGGTATTGCATCAAGTGTGCAGGTCGTACAATTTGACGAGTAGATGATTTTCTCCAGTTCTAGCTGTGGTAGTGGGTCAAAGTCCTCTAGTCTTTCTTCTATGTTTTGTTCTATATCATCCACACCAGATGACAGACAGGCTGGATTTAGTAATATGGTATTTATTGTTTGTCTAATATTTTCAATCTTATTGTTAAAAAAGTCCATAAAAGCATTGCTGGTGTGAATGGCTGGGATCTGTGGATCAGTAGCTGCCCGATTGTTTGTAAGTTTAGAGATTACGTTAAAGAGTGCTCTAGGATTGTGTTTATTATTTTCAATCAGTGAGGACAGATGTGCTGAGCGTGCATTGATGAGTGCCCTTCTATATTGGATAAGGCTGTCTTTCCAGGCACAGTGAAATACTTCCAGTTTAGTCGACCGCCATTTCCGCTCTAATTTCCTTACGGTTTGTTTTAGGGTGAGTGTTTCTTCGTTATACCAGGGAGCGAGTTTTTTCTGTTGTAGCTTTTTACGCTTAAGCGGTGCTACACTATCTAAAGTTGATCGAAGAGTGTTATCTAAGTAGTCCGTTAGTCTGTCCAGCTCCAGTGGGTCTGCTGGACTACTGACTGAGGTCAATAAATCAGTGATGTTTTCAGTAAATTTAGGGGCTGTAGATGGGGTTAGTGAGCGCTTTAGATAATAATGTGGGCATGTACATTTTTTAATATCTAAACTCAGTTCATATGAAATTAGGTTATCCTCTTGCTATGCCATCTGCAGGCACTTGAAATTACTAAAACCTTAACCCCCTGGAGTCTTTCTGATGTGATCTGACATGCCATGATATTTTAACAAATTTCACCTACCTAAAAAACTTTGTTCCCAAAATAGCTACACATGCTAATTTTCAGCATAAACCCAGCAAAACAATGCGAGAGAAGTCTCCAGACTCCAGACGGTTAACCAAGCACAGTGACTTACCTGAGAGTCTCCAGTTTACAGTGTGTACTATTCAGTCCAGCATAGAGCTCCTCCACTCCTGAATCCTGTAGGTCATTGTTACTAAGGTCCAGTTCTCTCAGAGAGCAGTTTTCTGATTGTAGAGCTGAGCTCAGTGTCTCACAGGATGCATCACAAAGTTTACACAGAGCAAGTCTTCAAAGGGAGGATAAATACAATAGATTATAAACTCCACAGTGGAGAATGGTTTAATCATATTTCTGTAATGTTTTTATAAAATGTATAATTCCATAATATAAACTCTAACACTGACCTTAGTGTCTCCAATTTACAGTGTGGACTCTTCAGTGCAGCAGAGATCGTTGCCACTCCTGAATCCCTCAGGTCATTTTTACTGAGGTCCAGTTCTCTCAGAGAGCAGTTTTCTGATTGTAGAGCTGAGCTCAGTGTCTCACAGGATGCATCACAAAGTTTACACAGAGCAAGTCTTCAAAGTTAGAATAAATACAACAGATTATAAACTTATCAGTGGAGAATGGTTTAATCATATTTCTTTAATGATTTTATAAAAGGTATAATTCCAAAAAATAAACTTTAACACTGACCTGAGAGTCTCCAGTTTACAGTGTGGACTCTTCAGTCCTTCAGAGATGTTCTCCACTCCTGAATCCTGCAGGTCATTGTTACTGAGGTCCAGTTCTCTCAGAGAGCAGTTTTCTGATTCTAAAACTGACTTCAGTGTACCACAGGACTGATAATGAAGTTTACACACTGCAAGTCTGCAAAGGGTTAATAAATACAACATATTTACCCCTCAGTGGAGACTGGGTTACGTATTATATTCCAAAAATCATATTAATTTAATACTGCTATAAACTTCATTATTTCATAAAATAACCTTTAACACTGACCTGAGAGTCTTCAGTTTACAGTGTGGACTCTTCAGTCTTTCAGAGATCTTCTCCATTCCTGAATCCTGCAGGTCATTGTTACTGAGGTCCAGTTCTGTCAGAGAACAGTTTACTGATTGTAGAGCTGCAGTCAAAGTAGTGATGGATTGTTCAGAGAGATTACAGCCAGCAAATCTACAAGAGACAGAGCAAACACTGTGATTAAAGCTGACACAGGTTCAGTTTACTGTCAGGATCTCTCTCTCTCTCTCTCTCTCTCTCTCTCTCTCTCAGTATGACTCTTTACAATTTTTACACATACTGTAAACCAACAGATAAATGTGGACAGAATGAATCTCCTTAGTTGCAGAGTATACAACAAACAAAATCATAAAATTTACTTTAGTTGTCTTAGATAAGGTGGGCACGGTAGCGCAGCAGGTAGTGTCATAGTCACACAGCTCCAGGGGCCTGGAGGTTGTGGGTTCAATTCCTGCTCCGGGTGACTGTCTGTGAGGAGTTGGTGTGTTCTGTCCGGGTGGGTTTCCTCCGGGTGATCCAGTTTTCTCTCACAGTCCAAAAACACACGTTGGTAGGTGGATTGGCGGCACAAAAAAAGTGTCCATAGGTGTGAGTGAATGTGTGTGTGTGTGTCTGTGTTGCCTGTGAAGGACTGCCACCCCCTCCAGTGTGTATTCCTGCCTTGCACCCAATGATTCCAGGTAGGCTCTGGACCCACCACGACCCTGAACTGGATAAGGGTTACAGATAATGAATGAATGTCTTAGATAAATAAACCTCTTCATGCAGTTTATTTTTCTAGAGTAGAACTGGAAGTAGGTGGTGTTATGTAACAACAGTAGTGTCATGATTGTTATGGTTTTACCCACTGTTTATGAACTTTCACAAAGAGGTAAAACAAATATGAGTTGCTGAATAGCTGTGTATATGAAGAGCTGTGTACAGTTTGACACTAGAAAGGCTGAAATTTTCAGAATCTGAGGACAAGACCCCTCCCCTCTTGCAGCCTATTAATGGACTATTAGCTACTATTTCTTATGTAAATGAGCAGGATCACTTGTGTCTCTCCAAACGACACAAGACAGTAAGAGATAGATTAATCAAAGTATGCCTAGAATAATTTTGTTTTGGCTATAGTTTATTTATTTTTAAATATTAATAAAATAATAAACAAATAAAACTTGCAATGTTTACCTTTATATTGGATTTGGTACAATGTATCAATATGTTCATGGGGTAAACACTTTTGGATTTATTAAGGTTTTTGTAGTGTTTGGGGTTTTAGTCAGCATGCTACAGTTTGTGTTTAATAATAATAATAAACCCTGGAAAAGCAATGAGACAAAAAAAATGTAAATATTGTAAAAGTAACGATCTAAGAAATAACAAAATTTTAGCTTCTGATGAGTGCTTGAAAAATATTACTTAGCATATTTAGCTTAGTTTGAAGCCACAGTAAATAAAATAATTAAAAATCAAATTACAATTCTTGTAATATACACAGTGTGCAGCAGGTAGTCTTGCAGTCACACAGCTCCAGGATCTTGGGGTTGTGGGTTCAAGTCATGCTCCAGGTGACTGTCTGTGAGGAGTGTGGTGTGTTCTCCCTGTGTCCGTTTGGGTTTCCTCCGGGTTCTCCGGTTTCCTCCCATGGTCCAAAAACACATGTTGGTAGGCGGATTGACGAGTCAAAAGTGTCCATAGGTGGGAGTGTGTGAGTGAATGTGTCAGTGTGTGTCACCCTGTGAAAAACTGGTGCCCCCTCCAGGGTGTATTCCTGCCTTGGGGGACTCGCCGTGACCCTGAACTGGTTAGGAAGTTACAGACAATGAATTAATTAATGGTTTGTATCTCCATCAGTTAATGATGTGTAGGTGACACTCACTGAGCTGTTCTGCAGTTAGAGATCGCTGGGATGAGTCTCTGGTAGCCCTTGTCTGATGTGCTGTATTTCTTCAGGTTCAGCTCCTTCCTCACATTCTCTGAATGGAGACGGAGGTAGGCTATGACTGAGCACTCTGCAGGAGACAGCTGCTTTTTAGAGCGTCTGTCTGGAGTTAGAGACAGGGGAGACACTGCTGTCATTAAGTGACTAATTTTCTGAATAAACAACCCCTCTTTTAAAGAAACTGAAGGAGAACACTGACAGTGAGAACACTGACAGTTACTTCTAAAAATTATTTGCTAGCAGGGTTTATGAATCTGAACTGTTATCCTCATGAATGTGGACTATATTTAATCTGTCTAATAGTTCTTAGTGATGACTATGAGAGGCTGTTTGTGTGTGTGTGTGTGTGTGTGTGTGTGTGTGTGTGTAATGCATCGTTGATTACACTGATACAATGGACTGCAGTGTCTCTTTCAGTCTGGGATAGTTTTACTAAGAGAAACAGAGGTCTATTTCATGACTGGATCAGTCACTCCACTAGAGACTGGACACTGAAAGAGTGTGATTAATCACTATACATATTTTTATGACGTATAGAACACTATTATAGATGTTATAGGTATTAGATATTATGTTTATTACTGGTGTTTGATATTGAAGTATCTTAACTGTTAACAAAAATCATGTTTCAGTGGAAACACTGCATTATAAACAGAAACAGCTGGATTTGATTCAGTTAAGAGACTGACAGTTAGAACACAGTCGTGACCGTAGGTCAGTTCTCCAAGTGAATGGAGCATAAATGAATGACAACATTAAAAACATTTTTAAAATTACCTTTAAAGATCCACAATGTAACTGCAGCTAATGTAACAACAGAGAGTGAAATACAGATGAACACAATCTTCCAGGAATGAAAACCTTTCCCTGAAACAAAAACAGAAACATAAACAACAACAAGATTAACAACAATGAAAACAGCAGCCAGAAGTAGGAATGAGTTTAAATCAGTTTATAGTTTGTACGATGATGAACATCATTGTTATAAATCTATATTTAAGTGTTTGATGAAGAGAGTTTAAAGTACTGTTTTCTGCTGAACGTGTGGTTCATTATCATCACATATTATATAGACAAGTTTATAAAACCAGACATGTTCGAAATAGCCTCATCTGATTTAGCCACACAGTTCAGTCCAGATCCACTAACTACATCCAGCCCTGATCTGATCCAGAGAACTCAAGATTCAGTAACAGGAAAAATGAGAATAAAATGTATCAACATCAAATGAAGGGGATTACTGACAGACACTCACAGCTCCACAATCTATAGGGTCATGATATCACACACACACACACACACACACACACACACACACACACAAACACACACTATGTAATGTTTGAGGATTGTTCTGGATTGTGAATTTAATTAATTTTATTATTTTTAAATCAACAGCTAATGAGATTAATTAATGATTAATTAATCATTGTTTTCCCCCATTTGCTAAATTCAGCAAATAAATTAATACATAATTTACATAAAGATAAAAATACATAAAGATAATAAACTGGGAGGCTCTTACCTTTGACTTTGACATGAACAGGTACATCCACATACCAGAACTCTAATTGAACAAAACACTGGTAAACTCCCTCATCAGATGTTTGGATTGAGGAGAGTTTCAGCGATGTGTTTCCTCTCTTCAGCTCTTCTTTAAACAGAGCTGTCCTTCCTCTGTACGACTCAATCTGCCCGTCATTCCTGTCTCTTAAATTTTCATACAGATGAACTAGTGTGTTAGATTGAGTCAGTTCCAGTCTCGACCACTTCACTGTCATGACTTCAGCATTGCCTCCAGGTCGGAGAGAACAGGGGAGAACCAGATCTTCACCAGCTTCAACAACAAGAGCAGCATCTGCACCATATACTCTAAAAGGCCCTGGAAAATAAATAAATCCATCAAACCACTGTATTTTTCTAATTTAGTTCTTCCCCAGTTTAATCATAATCCTACCCCAGTGTAGCTCTTCTGTTTCTGGCATCGTTTCCCTTCCATAGTGCTGTATTTCCTGAGACAGTGCCCCTCCTCACGGTAGCCCACAAATACAGTGAAGTTGCTAAGCTCAATCAGTAAACCACAGACATGCTCACAAGTCAAGTCAAACTCAAAGAAGTATTTGATCTCTGGTGCACCTCGATCCAGGATTCCAGGCTATGCTTCATTCTATGAACTACTGACCTTGGGTCATCACTAAACACTTCAACACCATCAGAGGAGAACACTAAACATTAGATTCAGTTCTGCTGGTTCTGATTTTCTAAGGGGTTGATCTGATTGTGTGGTCAATCTGACTCAGTCATGCCATCTCCTCATCTACAACATACCTTATGACACTTTCTCTCTCTGAACAACACCCAGGTGCTGGTCCAGTCACTGTTCACCTCAGCACCTGACTACAACAAATCACTCTCCTTTGGTCTTTCTCAGTGGGCCATCAGACCCCTTCAGCTCATCCAGAACTCAGCAGCAGAGTGGCCATTACATACCAGACTTCAATGGCTATTTGTTGAGAAATGTATCAAGTTTTTTGATGACAGACCAGTACTAAAGCTGCCAACTTGCTGAAATATGGCCATCCTTACTTTGAGTATGATGCCGTTATCATAGATTCTCATACAGGACACCACTCAGTACCCGCTTTCCAGTTTTTATATCTACTGGACAGAGCTCTTTTTCTTAAGAGTTTATTGTGGGTTAACTGTCCGCTTTAGGGGAAAAGTGTGAAGTTTCATAAAATTCAAGGAACGTATGTCAAAGTAACAGCTGTATGTGTGTGATATTTGGAATGCAAGCCCTACCCCACTTTTTGGGCAGAGTCTGGAAGCTGCACAGTGAGGAAATTTTTTTCCAAATTCAGGTTGTTATAATTCTTATGATAGCACTTATGTAAATATTGGGCAAGAATCTATAGACTAGTTCAAAATCAAAATATGAGATTCTGTAAAAAAATAAATAAATAAAATAATCTCAAAATCCAAGTGGGTTATGGTTCTATGCCTTATGTGTTCTTAGGGCTTACAGTGTGGGCTGCACATTCAGTTTTACCACCTAATAATAATAATAATAATAATAATAGATTTTAGGCTTTGGGTCAGGTAATTCGTGGAAAGATTTCAGTAATGCCACATCACCAGAGAGAAGGCAAATGATGACTAGTTTTTTTTCATGAGCAGGAGGAGGGGGCATGGTGCACAACTGCAGTTTCACAGGCAAAATAAGGCCAGTGGCTTCGATGGGAGAATCTAGAGAAGCGGGAGTTTTTGACATTTTTCCAACATTGCAAAATCTTAGACAGTGGGAAGGTGAAGACCCTAGTTGTAGATTTTGCACAGGGGCTGGCAGCTTGTAAAGTTAGTTTGTCACAGGGTCTGTATACATGAAAACAATCAGGTGCTAAGTGTTTTAGCATGTTTGTTGAACAGTAAATGGCTAGAGGTTAATGCATTGACAAGTGGTTGTAGTAATAAAATAGTTAGGTTTGTGTGTGAGGGGGGAATGTTTTCGAGTGAGTGCTTACGCTACAAATATTGGTAGATAAGGTGAAGTATGAGATTGGAAATTGCTGGTGGACATAGGAAAAAAGCTGCAGGTCCCAAAGTGCATTGGGTTAACTACACTGAGGCCAGACATGGTGCTTTACTCTGAAAGTAAATGGATAGTTTATTTCACACAGTTAATGGTTCCATTTGAGGATGCAGTAGAAAGCATTTGAAAGTAGTAGCAGCATTTGAAAGGAAGCAGTTGAAGTATGCAGACTTGGCGGCTGAGGTGAGGGAATGCAGATGGCAGGCACATATATGACCAGTGGAGATAAGTGTTAGGGGATTTGTAGCCAAATCAGCCACATCCCTGCTTGTGCAGTTTGGCATCAGGGGGCAGGAAATTAAGGGCAGCTGTGAAGGAGTTATCAGAAACAGCTGAAAGGTCTAGTCAGTGGTTGAGGATAAGGAGATCACAGATTACTTGGTGAAATACACTGTAGAGATGCTATTGGGATTGTTGGTGATGTAGCATGTAAAGTTCACATGGAACTGGTGTCACTGAGCATGCATTAACAGTGCCAGTGGGGCTAGGTACAGCTTTAGTTACCAGGGAGGCCAGTGTGGATTTACGGTTGTTGAAGGGTAAGGTAGGACTGTCAAGCTGGCTTGGAGGAGGGTGGGTCTGGGATGCCAGACTTCACTGTTGAGCCTTCTGGAGGTGTTGTGGGCTTAATTCAGTGAAACACCATTGAGAGGATGTGCCTGCCTAATGACCCCTGTGAAAATCTAGTGATACAGTGGGTGGTTTGGGTACTCATGAGCTGGGCTCAATGAGGAACCGTAGTTGTTAAGGATAGCTGGTTGCTGAGTGGATCTTAAATGGCCTCAGCAACCTTAGTGTTAAGGTGTTTTAGTGGCTGCAGGTAGGAAGAGAGTGTGGTGGGCCCTATGTAAAGTTCTAATGGATAGGCATAGGATATTTTACATCTGATCTTGTGTATGATTATAAAAATTATTATGATTTATTGCGCTGACAAGACACAGAACAAAAGAAAAACATACACAGAGCAGTACAAAAAGGTGCAAAACAGCTCACACACAAAAAGTAGTTTTAAGGGTACACAGAGGCCAGTGAGCACCACTGAGACACAGGGTTAAAATGGGTACCAAGATTGACAGTCATTGTAAGTTGTAGCAGTTTTAGTGGCTGGTAGCTGGAAAAATTTATATTTATAATAATTAATGATGGAACCTTGATAATAACATAGACAGTTGGCTTACCATTAACTTCTACATGAAGAGTGGTGTCTTCATACCAGGATGTAGATGTGTCCTCAACAAAACACTTGTAAGCTCCATGATCAGAAGAATGAATTGCTGACAGTTTCAGTGATGTGTTTCCATTCTTCAGCTCTTCTTTAAATAGAGCAGTCCTTCCTCTGTATGACTCCATCTGCTGATCATTCCTGTCTCTATGATCATCATATAGATGCACGATTCTGTTGACCTGAGTCAGATCTAGTCTGACCCACTCCACTCTCATATCCACAGCACTGATGTTGGGTTTGAGAGAACAGGGAAGAATCAGGACTGCACCAGCCTCAGTCAGTAGAGGAGTATCTGGGCCAACTACTTTAAAATGCTCTGCAATGAAAAAACAAAATCATAACATCATTATAAATATAATCATAATTTTAGTGTGCAAATACATTTAGACATTTTGCATGCATTCCCCTACCACTCTGTTCCAGTGTAACTGGTTGGCCACTGGACTAGGGAGGGGTGAGGACGTCCTAGGACTCATAGGGAAAGCTACCAGCGTGCTTTTTGTGTTATTGGGGTTTGTTGTTTTGGTGTTTTTGTCTGTGACTTTGGGTGTGCTGTGTGGTGAGATGCTTTGCTTGTTAGGGGCTCACACTCAGCATAATGTCTTCTGGCATGGAGTGTGTCCAGACCTCACCACACATTAAGCTCATATACTACTGTCGGTTCACTGGCCCTTTCTGCACGGGACCATTTTAAGGACCCAAGGTTACTTGTACACAGTAAGGTGCTGTCCCAATACCCTTCTCCCAGGTTGTTACAATATTCAATATTTGGCTTGATATATTCACAAACAATCATCACCATCATCATCATCATCATCATCTTTTCTGCTTGTCCATTTTAGGGTCACGGTGGCTACAGGGTGAGCAAAGAAGCCCAGACCTTTCTGTCCCCTCCAACCTCCCTCCAGTTTGATGTGCCTGGTATACCTCCAGTGAGAGGAGTCCAGGGGGCATCCTTATCATATGGCTGAAAAACCTAAAATGACTCCTCTCAACGCGAAGAAGCAACGACTCTACTCCGAGCTCTTCCCTATTCACTGAGCTCCTCACCCGATCATGGAGAGTACGCCCGGCAGCCCATCGGAGAAAACTCATTTGGGTTGCTTGTATCTCCCCCCCTGGGTTGCTATCTCGATCTTTTGATCATTACCCAGAGCTCATGACCATAGGTGAGAGTGGGTACGCAGACTGACCGGTAAATAGAAAGCTTTGCTTTATGGCTCAGCTCTCTCTTCACCACAATGGTCCAGTACACCGCATTACTGCAGACACTGCACCTAACCTATGGCCAACTTCATGATCCCTCTTCCCGTCACTTATGAACAAGAACCCAAGACACTTGAACTCCTTCACTTGGGGTAGGTTCTCACCTCCTACCTGAAGGGAGTATGCCATCTGTTTCTGGGAGATAACCATGGCCTCAGACTAGGAGGTGTTGATCCGCATACCGACCGCTTCACACTTGGCTGCAAACTACTCAAGTGAATGTTGGAGGCCTCCATGCGAAGAAGCCAGAAGAACAACATCATCCGCAAACAGCAGGGATGCCACCTCCCGATCCCCTTGTCTGAAGCCACCCTGTCCATGAACATCAGAAACAGAAGGGGAGACAAGGCACTGCCCTGACCGGGTCCAATGCCCAACTTGAAAAAGCTTGACTTACTGCCGAGGATGAAAACACACCTCAAACTCTGAGAGTACAAGGAATGTATGGCTCTCCGGAGTGACCCTGGCACCGTATACTCTCAAAGCACCTCCCAGAGAATCTCTCAGGGAACACGGTCATACACAAATCCACAAAGCACGGGTAGAGTAGCAAACTCCCATGCCCTCTCAATCATCTGTGAAAAGTTAGAGAAAATGTTCCACAGCCTGAAAGAAATCGGCATCATTTCTCCAAAATCCTAGGTTCGACTATCTGACGGATTGTCCTTTCCAGCACCTTGGCATAGACTTTCCCAGGGAGGCTGAGAAGTGTGATGCCACAATAAATGGCACAATTTCTCTGGTCCCCTTTTTTTCAAAATGGGAACCACCACTCCCGTTTGCCAATCCAAAGGCACTGTTCCCAAGGTCCATGCAATATTGTAGAGGCGTGTCATCCAAGACAAAAATACAGTATCATGTGTCTTCAGTAACTCTGGGCTAATTTCTTCCACTCCTGTGGCTTTGCCACTGCAAAGCTTTTTCATCACCTCAGTGACTTCAGTCAAGGAAATGGAATCCAACACCCCAGATACTTCAGGCCCTACCTCCTGTCCAGGAGGCATGTCTCTCTGGTTTAGGAGTTCCTCAAAGTGCTTCTTCCAAAGCCAAACAATACACTCAGTTGTTTCACCATTGTAGTATGATATGATGAATGTGTATTAATTCCTAATATGAAATTTGACTTTCTGAGAGTTTTATTTTAAATACCCAAACTTTAGCTCGTCTCAGAGACATCCCCTCCACACCAAGCAAGACTGGAATTTGAAGATAAGCTTTTCAGAAAGAACTGGCCCCAAATTGGTGCCTGGCTGTCTGTGTCAGAGAGTCATAAAACTGACACTATATGTCCTTTCAAGGAAAGTTTACGACCGGGTCTTGGGGGATCATGGAACTCTTCTCAAAAGCAGGATGCAGAGAGAAACTCCTGAGTATCAGTTTAACCTTAATTAAATCATAATTCCCATTGATTTAAAAAGAAAAATTGAAGTTACATATGTGCACAACTGTTTGAAATTAATTCCATTTGGAATCAGAATGGGTGGGATTAATTTACATGTGTTTAAAGTCAATTTTGTTTATATGAATTTATGTAGAACCAAGGTAGCCACATACTATGTGTGTAGTATGTTATGTAGAACATGGTTGTCTGATATGATATTACTTTGTGTTAACATATAATCTTCATCCATCCATCCATTATCTGTAACCGCTTATCCAATTTAGGGTCGCGGGGGGTCCAGAGCCTACCTGGAATCATCGGGCGCAAGGCGGGAATACACCCTGGAGGGGACGCCAGTCCTTCACAGGGCAACACAGACACACACACATTCACTCACACACTCACACCTACGGACACTTTCGAGTCAACATATAATCTTTTATATTGCAAAGTATGATTCAAAATCTTAATTCAAAGGATCAATGGTCTTCAAGCTTTTGTCTTGTCATGGGTCATAAATTGTATGATGTCACTACCAAGGTACAGGAAGCAGCCAATCAGGAGCAAGAGAGGCTCCAATCTTATCCAATCGGTAGTAAAGGTGAGTCTTCTAAACTCTGGTTAAAAACCAGTGGTGCCCTTCTTGAGAACACACCCTTCTTCTTCTTCTCTTCTTCTTCCTTTCTCCGCTGCTCGACTATTCACTTAATGGCTCCAAACACTTGGGGCTTTCTCTTTTAGCCTTTTTTAAGGCTAAAAAGAGTAAAATTACCCGGGTTTTTTTTTTTTAAATGACTCTGCAGGCTCCTCTGCAGGTGTCAGACTCATGGCTTTCTTAAACAGTCTTGGGCCCCTAAAGCGTGGTCCAGATAGAAACTACAGATTAAGAAAAGTTATAGTTATTGCAGCAAGAATTCAGCGCCACACCCAGAGCATGAAAGAAACTTTAGACCTCTGACCCTCAAAAGGACGACAACGCCTCCGGACCAACAACGACGAAAGAAGGCTGCACGCACCCTCAGAAAAGACCTGCATGAGCGTGTCTCTCTCTCACAAGGCAGCAGATCAACAATGACGGAGAATCCTCACAGAGGCCTTCAGAACACCACCAGCTCCGGCGGCTATGTCTGAAAGCCTTGAGAAAAAAGGAACGGCCACGGCTGCAACCTACATAGCTTGCATCTGCAATTCTCCAGGAAGTCGTGCCAGAAGGCACCGTCAGCGACATGCTCCCTGTCCATCTCCGGATACGTAAGGTCATATGGTCTCATGTCTCTCATGGCTCATGGGTTGGTATTGAAATGCTTGCTGGGATAAACAATAGCCTTTCTTAGAACTTAGGGTAATAATTATCATAGAGAAATTCCCTCATATATTAATCCCCCTGTTCCACATTATATGAATGTCTAATTAATATTCATTATTTTATATTACAATTAATAAACCAGTTGTGTGTTAAAACCAATCCTTGGTTATTTGTTTGTATGTGCACCTTTCTTGTATGGAATTATAACTTCTAGTTCAGATTCCATTTCAGAGTCAAGAACCCACGGCGGGTCAATGAGCATAATTCATTAATAATAGTTAATTCTAACTAATTCTGCTGTATAATATGTGAAGATGGCCTTCATGTCTAAGCTGAAATTAAGACAGGTAAAGACACTACATATTATGTAATGGCTCTCAAACATGGAGATTAGCAGAATGAATTAAATAATTAATTATTAACAAAATAATAATTAATTATCATTGACTCCGCTATGTAGTGCTTATGCCACCGCAACGTGTGCATAATTATTTCCACAACATATATAATTTTGGTGCCCAATGTGGGGCTTTGATCAATAATCGTGATCAGTAGTTATGATTCCTGTACAAGAAAACAGCACACCAAGTTAAGCGCAGCCTTGTGCTCCAGCGATAAGAGACACAGGCCTCACAAATGGTTCCTCTCATCTAATTCATAACTAGGACCTGTTTCTAAATTAATCCTCGAATGTGAGCGATGATTGTCATTTCACTGTTGTTTTGATTTAATGATTAGTGTGAACATACTTTTCCTTCGTGAAATTATTAGGCTGCCGCTGTGCCCCTAATTGTGAAGTAATACCGTGGGTTTATCAGCTGTGCTGCGTCACTGTTTAATCGCCTGCATGAAAAGCGTATGACACACCCGTGAGAGGTTGACGTAATCACTGCGCGCGAATCTCCGTTTATGTGCAGAAATTGTTTGAAGCGTTGATTCAACCCATAAGTAGTGAGACCGTGAATCCCGCTCTCATAATTGCACGCAGAATCTCGTGCCTTGAATTTGTAAAACAACGTGAATAGTGAACTCGCTCTAAAGTGGCCCAAACAAAGGTCCCTGTTTTGTTTTAAGACTGGCAATGGTGTGTTTTCCCTTCAGTGTTCGAACTGGAATGGTTTAAATTACGCCAAACCAGTGAACCTAAGTTAAATTAAGTAAGTAAAGGTGTCGCCACTGACCCAGCCCTGGAAAAACCAGGAGGCCTGTGGCTGTCTTGTGCTACTGCAATTGAAGTCAATTTATGGTGCCCCCTTTCATATGACTTGCGCTACTGCATTTAAAATTTCTCTGGTGCACCCTTGTGTATGACTTGTGCTATTGCAACTGAAGTCAATTAATAGTGCCCCCTTTTGTATGACTTGCGCTACTGCATGTAAAATTTCTCTGGTGCACCCTTGTGTATGACTTGTGCTATTACAACTGAAGCCATATTATAGTGCCCCCTTTCACATGACTTGCATTACTGCATTTAAAGTTTCTCAGGTGCACTCTTGTGGATGACTTGTGTAAGTGCAAGTTAATTAAGAGCAGTTGTCTTTCATAGAGTATAGCAAATTCACATGTAAATTGTAAGTTATATTGGTTGTACTGCTTCTATCCTTTACTCATTCTTCCATAAGAAAAGTCTATTATAAAATCTATTTTGGTTGAGGTGAAATAAAATAAAACTGCAATAATTAAACATTAATTAGTATTAAATCTGACACACAACCCAGTCACCAAGCATCAGTGGTAAGACCCCAGGCTGAGGTGTATTTGTAATTAGCATGCTCAACAGGAGCCACAGTGCCAGAATATACAGCCATGATCCACAGCGCTGATCCCTTTCACAAATCTGATGTCACAATTAATGGCCCTCCATTTAATGGAGAAACCTAAAGGTGAGGCCTTAATAAAGGTAGCCAGCCAAATGGCTACACTAGCAATAGAAAAACTTAAAAACACTTTCCAGGAGATAGAATTAGAAGCAGTGAAAACACAAATGATGAGTCCAGAAATGGAGAACATCAGAAATGCTCACAAAGAGCCTGATCAGTTAATGGCACTGCATGCAAAAACAACAGCAGAACTTACTGCAGTCAAAGATGAACTCAAATTGTCTCCGCACCTGCAGTCAGAGACAGAAAGCAAGCTAAACATCGTTAAAGCAGAGCTAGAGAAGGTATGCTCACAGCTATTTAGCAACCAACAGAGAACCACTCACATTCATAGGGAGCTACAGAATCCAAAGCCCACAAGTATCCCTGAGTCACCTTTCCCGGCACCAACAGCCCCTACACCAGCTCCACCACTGGAGGCTAACAGAGTCCTCCCAAACACAGGTGAACATAGGTTCTCTCAGTTTAGCTATGCGCCCCCAGCACAGTACCAGACTCCCACCTACAGGGACCTGTACAGAATTGCGCACCACATAACGCGCTTCGAGCCAAAGCCGGATGGCTCAAATGAAATCTATTCGTACCTAAGAGATATAGATTTCTTTTTGCAAAGGTTCCACAGAGCCACAGTAGATGACAGAATCTGCCTGATCAGAATGACATCCAGCAGGGAAGTCAGCAGTATCATTGAACGGCAACCTATGTCAGGGGGCAATATGATGTGCTCTGTTGCGCTTTGGAGAAGGAGTTCTCCAATCAGCTATCACAGGCAGGACTGATGACAGCACTGCAAGTTAAACAACAAAGGCAGGAGTCACCCCATCAGTACTATCACTGCCTTAGACAAGCTTATTTCAGGCCCCGAAATGAACCAGGAATGGAAGAAGAGTTGGATTTAAAAACACTGTTTGTCCTAAATCTCCATCCCAACACTAGTTACTATCTAGGGGTTGCAGCATGTCCACACACCTTGTTTAGCAAACAGCTGCGTGACCTAGCACTCAAAGGCTTTTTAAAAGACCAGCAAACTCTAAATCAACAGCCAGAAATGCCACAAAATTTTAGCCATTATACTATGCCTTCCCCTATGGAGCTAGAGGAAGCCTCTAGGGCTGAATCATGGTATCCAAAACCCACTCCATCTCACACTCTAATAGGAGTTCTCCCCTCTCCAGTCCTCACTGGTCAGGTGAAACCCAACATCACTCAAACCCCTGTGTTAATCAATTAATGTGAGGGCACCCTCAAAATAAATTCCCAGCCAATAGGCATGAGAGTCCAGCACAAGAGACCTAGACAAAAGCTCCTGTCCTAACTCAACTAACGAGAACAGGGATGAAAACTGGCACCAGTGCAAAAGCTCAGATGATGCGAAAGTGTCTGAAGTATCTGGAATTAGCACAGAAATTCCAATAACCGCTGAACAGGTGTTTTCGCACCTGTGTAAAGAGGAGTGTCAGACAGCTGACCTCTTCTCAGACACCTCAGGTGAAACTGAGCATGTCCCAAGGACCCCTGCAATTCGGACTTGCATGTCTGACCAATTTAATGAGGGGGGTGAAAATCAGACTCCTCTTAATGTTACGGTTGTTCAAGGTGATCCACCTGCACCACAGTTCCTGGGCCATTTAACAGAAAAAGGGGGTGCTCATAGATTAAACCTGACCACAGTCCTGGAAAAGAAGCTTGTACAAGAAGCTCTCTTGGACACTGCATCAGACATCACTCTGATGTCATCCACACTCTTTGATGAAGTGTGGGCTGCAGCAGACCACGCCCTATGGAGATTACAGTTACAAAACTGTTCCATCCAAATTGTGCCTTATTCATACACTGGTATCGGAAATAAAGTCTGTGGCAAGAGTGCTCATAACAATAGGACCCATAAGTCTGGTTCACCCTGTATATATGTCTCCTATTGAAAACATTCCCTCCCTTATTGGCAAGGATCTGCTCAACAGGCTTGAGCCACTGATTGACTTCAAGTGTTTAAAAAATTGGGCCCAGGTTCACAAACCCCTGCCCATCTCACACCCACATCACCTTGAAGCTCAGTCCTGTCACCTAAACACCAGGTCCACAGAAACTATTAACACCTTTCACACTCCAACAATGACAAAGAATGCCATGAGCCAGAGAATCTCAGCTCATGATGAACACACAATAACAGTCCCTTTGGCTAACACCCATTCGGACCACAAATGGCCTCCAGAAAGAGATAAATTTAAAGACCTGAAAAACCAGGGTAACCGCAAAAACATCCTGTGTGATTTTGATTCCATTCAATTCCCAAGTGCAGGACAAAAAGGGATTAAAGTAAAACATCACACAGTCCAGCAAAATACATACAACACACAACAGGATAGGGACAGCTTGCAAAACTCCTCAGAGCCGCATTTGCAATCAACCAGCAGAGACTGGAAAAGAGCAAAAAGGGGATGCAAAAATGGTTATAACCAAAATGTATTCTGTGAAAGGCTAAAAAGGGGGGACAAGTTGCAAAAGTATAACTCAGTTAAACTAGCCCAAAAGTCCATGAAAAGTGAGAAACAAGCGCATAAGCTCCTGCCACATGGGTCATACCCACACAAGGTCCTAAATCTTTCCCCCACCATTCATCCTCTGTTCAGGAATGTGAATAAAGATCAGCAAATCGCTGACTTCAAATAAGTTCCTCACAACCAGATGGAACCTCACCAAATCACCATGAGACTTGTAGGGAACAACAACACCCTTGTTAAGTCATAAAAAGCAGCAGACACCCAGAATACCTTTAATGGTATTAATCGTCAGCTTCCACAACCGAATATATAAAACAACCAAACAAACAAACAAACAAACTTTCATCTGTACTTATGTTGCATCCGCCTCATAAAGTAATCCGTGGTATATCAATCTTGAAATAAAAATTCTAATTTCTACTTCAAGCATTGTATTCCATTCTAACTTGTGTATCGCTGTCCATTGCTATGCACAGCTAATTCATTAAGCCATGACAAA
Source organism: Hoplias malabaricus (assembly GCF_029633855.1). NCBI lineage: Eukaryota > Metazoa > Chordata > Actinopteri > Characiformes > Erythrinidae > Hoplias > Hoplias malabaricus. The sequence continues at coordinate 48,627,490 of NC_089805.1, forward strand.
CTATTCAAAAAGGGGGTGACGCAGTCAGCACACAGTACTGTTTTAAATTTTTTCTTCTGGAAAACTTATTTTTTTTTGTTTCTTCAGCAATCTAAGGTGAAACCGCTCACATTCAATGCCTAACAGGCTTATGCCCACTAGTCATGTTAAATCAGAGTACTTAGTAGTTAGCTTAACTATAGAGGAACACCCTGCTTATCCAGTAATTATCACTAAAGCAAAGATTTTTTTTAAGTATTTGCATGGATAACTACCCCTGAAAATTTCCTTTGATAACAATAATATTTCCTAGTTAACAGACACTTTTAAAGTAAGGTGAACACTCATACCAGCGTATTGGATCAAGTCCAATAAAGGTTTTTTCCCATATTAAATGAAAACCAGAAAGGTATCAACCCTGAGTGTATGAATGAATGATTCCACTGACCTTGCTGTTCACATTCATCTCTGCATTATCAGCTCAATGCTTCTAGAAAGAAAGCATGATCTGAAAGGGGGGATCTGTAGTTTGATATGATGAATGTGTATTAATTCCTAATATGAAATTTGACTTTCTGAGAGTTTTATTTTAAATACCCAAACTTTAGCTTGTCTCAGAGACATCCTCTCCACACAAAGCAAGATTGGAATTTGAAGATAAGCTTTTCAGAAAGAACTGGCTCCAAATTGATGCCTGGCTGTCTGTGTCAGAGAGTCATAAAACTGACACTATATGTCCTTTCAAGGAAAGTTTACGACCGGGTCTTGGGGGATCATGGAACTCTTCTCAAAAGCAGGATGCAGAGAGACACTCCTGAGTATCAGTTTAACCTTAATTAAATCATAATTCCCATTGATTTAAAACAATTTGAAGTTACATATGTGCACAACTGTTTGAAATTAATTCCATGTGGACAATCAAAATGGGTGGGATTAATTTACATGTGTTTAAAGTCAATTTTGTTTATATGAATTTATGTAGAACCAAGGTAGCCACATACTATGTGTGTAGTATATTATGTAGAACATGGTTGTCTTAATGATATTACTTTGTGTTCACATATAATCTTTTATATTGCAACGTATGATTCAAAATCTTGGAGATTCATTCAAAGGATCAATGGTCTTCAAGCCTTTGTCTTGTAATGGGTCATAAATTGTATGTGATGTCACTACCAAGGTACAGGAAGCAGCCAATCAGGAGCAAGAGAGGCTCCAATCTTATCCAATTGGTAGTGTGATGGAAAAATGCAGATTAACACTAATGAGTAATTGTTAATAATAACTAATGATTTATATTAATGATTGATTCATCTTGATTCTGTTCTTACTAAATTATGTAGGCCTTAGTGAGCTTGTGTGACCTGAAGGGACTTGTTGCATTGTGTGGTGTTACTGTGAACTGTGGGAGGAAGGCACTGAACAGATTATAAGGAAGGCAGTCAACAACTGAAGGACATCTCTCACCATTTTTCCTCACAGTAATAAAATAGGAGATAATGAGGCACCAATAAGGGAATGTTTGGGTTGATGGAACAAGACGATGTACAAACCGGATTCCGAAAAAGTTGAGACACTAAACAAAATGTGAATAAAAACTGAATGCAATGATGTGGAGATGGCAAATGTCAATATTTTATTCATAATAGAACATAGATGACAGATCAAAAGTTTAATCTGAGTAAATGTAACATTTTAAAGGAAAAATATGTTGATTCTTAATTTCAACAAATCCCAAAAAAGTTGGGACAAGTAGCAATAAGTGGCTGGAAAAAGGAAATTGAGCATATAACGAACAGCTGGAAGACCAATTAACACTAATTAGGTCAACTGACAACATGATTGGGTATAAAAAGAGCTTCTCAGAGTGTCATTGTCTCTCTGAAGCCAAGATGGTAAGAGGATCACCAATTCCACCATTGTTGCACAGAAAGATAGTGCAGCAATACCAGAATGGTGTTACCCAGCGTAAAATAGCAAAGACTTTTAAGTTATCATCATCAACCTTGCATAACATCATCAAAAAATTCAGAGAATCTGGAACAATTGCTGTGCGTAAGGGTCAAGGCCGTAAAACTCTACTGGATGCTTGTGATCTCCGGGCCCTTAAACGTCACTGCACCTCAAACAGGAATGCCACTGTGAAGGAAATAACAGAATGGGCTCCGGAATACTTCCAGAAAGCATTGTCAGTGAACACAATCCACCGTGCCATCTGCCGTTGCCAGCTGAAACTCTACAGTGCAAAGAGGAAGCCATTTCTAAGCAAGCTCCACAAGCTCAGATGTTTGCACTGGGCCAGGGGTCTTTTAAAATGGAGGACAAGGATAACCCAAGTTGTTATCAACACTCCGTTCAGAAGCCTGCATCACTGATGGTATGGGGTTGGATGAGTGCTTGTGGCATGGGCAGCTTGCATGTCTGGAAAGGCACCATTAACGCAGAGAACTATGTTCAGGTTCTAGAACAACATATGCTCCCATCTAGACGTCATCTCTTTCAGGGAAGACCCTGCATTTTTCAACAAGATAATGCCAGACCACATTCTGCAGCAATCACAACATCATGGCTACGTAGGAGAAGGATCCGGGTACTGAAATGGCCAGCCTGCAGTCCTGATCTTTCACCTATAGAGAACATTTGGCGCATCATAAAGAGGAAGGTGCGACAAAGAAGGCCCAAGACGATTGAACAGTTAGAGGCCTGTATTACACATGAATGGGAGAGCATTCCTATTTCTAAACTTGAGAAACTGGTCTCCTCTGTCCCCAGACGTCTGTTGAGTGTTGTACGAAGAAGGGGGGATGCCACACAGTGGTAAAAAATGGCCTTGTCCCAACTTTTTGGGGATTTGTTGATGCCATGAAATTTTGAAACAACATATTTTTCCCTTAAAATGATACATTCTCTCAGTTTAAACTTTTGATCTGTGATTTGTGTTCTATTCTGAATAAAATATTAGATGTTGGCACCTCCACATCATTGCATTCAGTTTTTATTCACAATTTGTTTAGTGTCCCAACTTTTTTGGAATCCGGTTTGTATTAATGCCCAAATGGCACATGATGGTGTACGTTACTGAGGTCCTATATATTGTTTGGCTCGGTTCAATAAAGATGAGAGATAAGAGAGATTGTCACAGCAAAACAGCACGGTTAAAAAGGGGTTTCCGGTGGGAGGAAACTTCAGTGCTAAACAATTAGAATGGTTAAGAGAAAAAATTATTACAGAACTCAGACACAGAACAAAAACTTGAAGAAAAAAAAAACAATGAATATAAAAGAAAAAAACTGATTTGTGTCTTATGTTTGCTCTACTTCTCCATGTGCTCCGGTTCCTACTCTGGCTCCGAACCGGCTTCCTCCGAATGCGCCTCCTGAGTATGGTCATCATCCGAAAATTGACTGGGACCTGGACGTGTGTCCTCAACTGATTTCACCTGCACCACCTCCACCGCCACCTGCACCTCTGTCCATTGTAGCGCAGTTGACAGCACAGCCAGTGCTACTGACGCAGCAGCCGACGCTGACCACACAGCCACAACAACAGTTGAAGCATGCAGAAGGGGCTGTCGGGGAGACAGTTAAGACTGGAGAGACAACACAGTTTCTTTGACTACATTTCCAAAGATGACTGCAACAGACTTCAACCTAAAGTGAAAAAGGAAATGAACCACACCGTTGAGCATGAAGCTCCATGATGAAGTTCTACATGAACAAGTCTACATGAACCTTGGGGAGTGTTGGCAGTTCGAATGGGAGACTTGAGTGCTCATGAGGAAACACATTGCTTATGTGGAGAACTTTGCTGCACACACAGAAAAGACTTTGAACAGCAAGAGGAAGGAAGAGTGTAAACAGGCTCAGCTGGCTCTGTGGAAACAAGTAGCTGGAAAAGATCCATGAAGGGGTTTTCACCATAGTCATGGACATGGGTGAGGATAAGGAACAGCAAGACAAAACTCAGGTTGTTTCTCCTGTGGACTGCATGACCACTTCATAAGAGACTGAACCTGACAACAATGGAGGCAGCAGACTGAGATGAGGGGAGCAGGATGGAGGAGCCAGAGGGGAATGGAGCATCTGGACAAGACCATGAGCAGATAAGTAAACAAATTTTTGTTATTAACACAAACTGATTCTTATGTTGCCATGCTTAAAATAAAGATGACAGTAGCAAGGATAGAATTTAGCTTTTAGTAGATTAATTAGCAACCACTTTTGAGCTTCATGTTTGTCAATTAGACCTCGGCATAAGGGGTGTCTGGCCAAAGTTACAGAAGTAGTAACAGAGTCTTTAGGATGCTCCGTGCAGACAGAGAAAAAAATGCATTTTTGTTTTCTAAGTTTCGCCCAATTAATCTCCTGAGCTGGGATTTAGGGATTTAATGTGTAAATTGAGAATTTAATATATACTGAGTCTATATGGGCATTGAGGTCTGTGTGGAGGATACAGTGGTGTATGTCATGGTGAAGCAGGCACGTGGCTTGCTTTATCAGCAGATTTACTGTCCACTGTTAAGTCTAAATTTCTGCAATCCACGACCTCCTAACAGATTGGGTCGATGCCATGTAAGTAGAGGACTTTCATCGCACTGTGCACATTCATGAAGGGCCCGATGAAGATTTTTTGATAAAGGAATTTGATGGGTTTTTAAGTGAAAAGCTAAAGCTTGTTTATCTCTAGTGGGGAAATTTGTCACTCTGTGGCTCAGATCACCCTCTCACCCTCATAAAAGCAATTGTTTAAACTGTTTGTTCAAAAGAGAAGTATATTTTTGCATTCTGAGCCTCATATATCACTGTCTAAACTTCTTGAGGATGGGTGGAGAGATCTGGGTCCATGGCAGTGCAAGTGCACCACCTTGAATGATGGGCGGGATCATGGAGGAGGTGTGAAAAAAAGGGTGAAAAATTCTGAAGTGTTCCGCATCTTATACACAGCTGTGGTTTCTGTTTTCTCAATTGACACGAACACACACACAAACCAGAGCTGTGTATGGGTTTCAGTTCATCCTGAGGATCTGGCTGCAGTCCCAGACTGCAGGATGATATGCGCCCAACCTGTAGTAGTTAATCCTAAAAGGGACTATCAACCGAAAAAGCCGCTCAAGTGCGTCACTATTGAGGGCATCATATCAGTGTTCAATTCGCTTGTCACTGCTGGTGTGATTGTCCTAATTCAGTGGTTCATACTGTAATTTATTTGGTGAAGAATAATAAAATTTAGTGCTTCAGGGGAATATGGAGAGTGGAGATTTGTGTAAGACCTGCAGGCAGTAAATTCTGAGATTAATCTTGAGATTCATCCACCCTCCCCAGAAGTTCCAATCGGTACATAGTCTTATCCCAGGTACCAGCATTTAAGGCTGATTTGAGGATTTATTTTTCCAGGAGGCAGTGCACGTCTTCAGTACATAGATTATTTGTTGGTGTGTTTGTCTTATGCTGAAACATGTCATGAAGATAATGTTGCATTGTTGTGTTCTCATGGAGTTATAAGTGCACATGTGCATATTTCTCCAGCAAAACTGGCGATCCTAGCTTCTAGAGATATCATGGTGTTAATAAATGTTGATGTTGGTGGTTCAACATGAGGTGTTAATGGTTTTTGTTAGAACAGGAAACATTTTATTTGTCAGTTGCATGCTGGTTACTTGTTGCCTTGTTGCTTTAACTGCTGAATGTTACTACTCAGTGTTACACAATTCTAAAGCCTGCTCCTTACACAGGATGATGGAGAGCCTCGTGATTTTTGACAGCCATCTATCAGGTCTGCTCCTGGAGATCTGTTTTAAAGGATATTCCAATTCCTAACACTGATTTTAATTTGTTTGTTGATGGGTTAGCGTCCCATGACACTTGTGGAAAGAACCAAGTTGGCACCTGAATCGGTGGCTCTCATAGAAGCATGCAAACTGGCTGAGGGTAAGACTGTGAATATTTGGACTGACTCCAAATATGCATATTCCTGTGTGTTTGATTTTGGAATGATATGGTCCTACAGGAATTTTTCTGACATCCACAGGGAAACACATTGCACATCACACATTAGTGGCACGAGGAAATGCTTTTGCAGATGAAGCAGCAAAAAAAAGCAGCTGGAAATGATACAATGTTTTCTCTTTTTCAGGAATCCTGTGTTCTGGAGCTCCACCCTCTCACACACAGAACTAACCTCGCAGGTGTCAGAAGCAGAGCGTTCTGCTTGGCGCAAAGCAGGCTTTGTTTTCAAGGACTGAATGTGGCAAGCTTTAGATGGTAGGCCTTGCCTACCCTCTGCTTATTTTCCCTATTTTGCAAAATTGTCTCATGGGAAAGATCATGCATCTAAAAGGGCTATGGTATCTGCAGTACAATAAATCTGCTACACAAAATGGTTCACTATTTTTGCACAAAGGTTTTGTGAAAAATGTCTCATATGCGCCCAGCACAATGCAGCTCAAGGCATTAAAATAACACCAGGGGCACATCCTCTACCCAATGAGCCATTTGAACATTTGCAAATGGATTTCATTGAACTGAACCAATGCGAGGGGAAAACGTATTGTCTGGTGGTAGTGGATATGTTTTCTAAATGGGTTGAGTGCTTCCCTACCAGCAAACAAGACGCTCAGGCAGTGGCCAAAGTTTTCATTCAGCACATTATTCCTCGTTGGGGTATTCCTCGACATATTGGGAGTGACAATGGACCAGCTTTCATCAGCACAGCATTCACTCAGTTAGAAGAGAAATTGGGCATTGATGTGAAATTATACGGTGCATATCATCCACAGAGTGCATGAGCAGTCGAGAGAGAGAATGCAACAATCAAAAGCAAGCTTCAGAAATGTTGTGCAGAAATAGGGCTCAATTGGGTGCAGGCGTTACCACTGGTGTTAATGTTAGACCAAAACTGGTCTAACACCTTTCGAAATTTTGTTTGGCAGGCCACCGAGATGGGGTTTGGATCCACCAGGCCATGTGGATGATGTGGGATTCTTGGAAGACCACATGTTGTCCTATTGTAAGAAATTACTAACAATCTTGCATTCTGTTCACTCACAGGCAGCAGCAGCCTTGCCTAAGCCGTTAGAGGGAAAGCTACACTCTCTGAAACCAGGAGACTGGGTGGTGATAAAGGATCACAGACGTAAGCACTGGAGAAATCAACCCGTGGTTGGGGCCCTTCCAAGTCCTGCTCACTACTGAAACTGCGGTGAAGGTCGAGGGACGCACTCCCTGGATCCATGTGATGCACTGCAAAAAGGCACCAACCTTACAGAGGGACGACAGTGACACCGTGAAGCAAGAATAAATGTTTTCCAACTGTTAATCTTTATCTTTTGGTTGATGTTGTTGGCACCAGCATTGACTAGGTCATTTCACGGTTCAGGCTATCCCAGCGACGCCATATGGTCAGGTATAAATGTTTGGCATCAAAAGGCTAAATATGCTGTTACTACAGCCACAAATTCATCATGTTATGTGTGTTAGGGTAGTTCCAATTATCATGCAATTTCCTTACAATGCTTTTGCTTGTGCCAAATACATGAGAAAAATGCATCCAGATCCATTAAAGATAGAATGCTCACTGCAGGAGAATAAAAGTAGAATGTGTAAGGATGAAGACATCTTAGATCAGTCAATAAAGGGGGGCTATATGTATCCTAGAGATTGTGCTCTAGCAGCTGGCTCAAAAACATCCAATTATTCAGTTATACATAGTGAATGTCCCACATGGCTTAAATTTTTCTTAATGTTATCTCCTACATGGATGATTGAAAACCCAGAGGATTATGTTGACAATGTGGATGCTCCCTATGAGTGTTACACCAGAAAAGACATAATGTGTGTTGTAGCGAATCGCTTGCGCCCTTGCGCGATAAAAGTGGGACATTTTCCAGGGCGTTGCTCCATCATGTGGGTGGTTGATCAAAATCAAAAAGTGTTTCAACTGGGGTCTGATTACACAACTACATTTCAGAACGTGTATACTCTCTATCCCCCACGCTACACGCTCTTGGTGACTCAATGGAGACCAAGGGCTGACATATTTTGGCGGTGTGGTAATGGAGGTCATCTTAGATCGGCCCCCCTTCAAATTGGACAGGTACACGTGAACTAGTCACGCTGGCAGAGCTGACACTTATTTTTCCTGAATTCAAATTGTCTGACCTTCTGACTAAAAAGGTGATTCACAGGGCCAAGAGAAATTTCATGGGGGAATGTTTGATTTACTTAGATGCAATAGGCATTCCACGGGGGGTCCCCGATGAATTCAAAGCACGGAACCCTATAGCAGCAGGGTTTGAGTCTATTTTTGTATGGGTAATGGTCAACAAAAATGTGGATTGGATAAATTTCATATAGTATAATCAACAACGTTTGGCAATATGACTCGTGACACACTGAGAATTCTGGGGGAACAGTTGCATTACACTTCACAAATGACACATCAGAACCGAATTGCCCTAGATATGATTTTGGCTGAAAAAGAGGTGTATGTCACATGTTTGGTGATCACTGCTGCACTTTCATTCCCAATCACATGGCAGCAAATGAGTCATTCACTAAGGCTATGAAGGAGTTAACAACTTTTACTGAGGAGTTGTATGGATTTTCAGGTATAAATAATGACTGGATGGCATGGTTTGATTCCTATCCTGGCAAATGGGGAGCATTGGGGTTGAAACTGGCTGTCGCTGTGATTATTTATGTATTATTAATGTCACTAATCGGATGTTGTATTTTTCCCTGTATCAGAAGTCTGATCATCAAAACTATTGAGCGTTCTGTTACATTCAGTATGGTGAGTGCAGACGTGTACATGGAGCTTGACCCTGCAGCCTCTGATCGCGAGAGAAATTCGCTGGATGAGATGCCTCTTGAAATGCCCCCGCCAATCTATGCCTCATTGGATGAGGAGTAAATCTTTGCATTTCCTCCCACAGCCCAAAAACACACGTTGGTAGGTGAGAGTGTGTCCATAGGTGAGAGTGTGTGTGTGAGTGAATGTGTGTCTGTGTTGCCCTGTGAAGGACTGGCGCCCACTCCAGGGTGTATTCCCACCTTGCGCCCAATGATCCCCACCGCAATCCTGAACTGGATAAGCGGTGTAGTGGAGTATGGATCAAACCAAGAAATGAAAAGCTCTGAATGAAAAGACTCTCCACTCTGAATAAGGATTTTTGGAACAGAACCCCACATTCCACAGAATGCGTGTGTGCTGAAAGACTCTGAATCCCCCCCCCACACACAAACTCACGCACATACATATGTCTGCAACAAAGGCTAAGCAGGACACTTTCTAGTGACCCCCGTCTCTTCTCAGGAATGTAAAGAAAACAGAACCAAATTCATGACTTTTAAACCTAGGAGATCAAACAAAGTTTTGGAGACCAGGATTAAAAGAACCCCCGTTTTATGGCCCTCAGCGCCTAGATGGCGCACTGATTACATCCTGCAAATCAACAGATGGCCACAGGACTGACCTATAGTGACCTCCCGCAATCCTAGCTCAAACCAGACAAACAGCATGGACCAACAGTGCCCCCAAGTGGACATTTGCAAAATCACGTTTTGCCCTGCCGCACTCTAAATACATAACGGATGCATCAGGTGTTTATAAACATGTTTTATGCAAATATGTATTAATGTTACTCTCTGTTATTCTCAGGTGAATGTCTACTAACTAATGAAGTGTATTACTGTTTCAATCATGAAGGAAAATTTCTATCTCTGTTTAGGAAAACGAATTAGTTCTAACATCTAGAATAGTTGGTAATGTACTCAAGATATATACATATGTATTTGATAAAAATAATCCAGTACACTCATTATGCTATGTCCAAATATGTATGAAGTTTATTTTATTCAGTATTCTATTTTATCCAGTATTTTTGTAAGAGCCAAAAAAAAAATGTGACGTCTCTCTCTGAAACGTGAAGGAAGTCACGTGAGCCTTAGAACCAGGATCCAATCAGAGAAAGGAGACCTCCCAAATGGGCGTGACCGCGCCACATCTGAAAAGGGGTCGCCCAGCTCTCTGTCTCTCTCTTCTGCTGAATACGCTTCTCCTGAACACTTCGCTCTCTCTTCACTCTTCTCTTCGCTTGCGACGCTCTTCTTCCTTCTTTTTTACGCAGACAAGACGACTCTTAAAAGAACTCTAAGAAAGGACCTCACGCACCCCAAGGGACGCCTTGTGCCAGTTAGCAGTGTGATACAGAAACTACAGAGTAACGTCAAGTAATTGTCAGTAATCTTTTCTTTGTTTATTTGTGTTCGTGTTTGTAGCTCATCCAAGTTTTAATTTTACGACTGATCAAAGCAGGTGAAACTTATTCGTGGCCAGAATAAAAGACAGGAAAATCGTAAAATAAGTATAAATTCAATAATTCGATATTGGTTCTGGAGATAGGAGGAAAATCAGCAAACTTTCATCTTGAAGCCCTTCTATCGGGAAGGATAAAACCAGCTAAGCCAGCAGCTCTCCGTGAGGGGAATCCCCGGCTGACGTCACACCGTCCGAAAGACGCCGAAAAGTGGCTGAATCATCAGGGAGCATCTCTCCCTCTGATTAGAGAGAGCCTCGCCTAGCCTCTCTTTAAATCCGAACCGGTTTCACCTGCATTGATTCCGTGAGATTTTGATGATTGTGCTATGTTTATCAAATATTATCTTTCCTCTTAATAAAGTATTTCCATTATTTGAAATAACAGTGTGTGGAGTTTGTTCATTAAGAGTCTGAAAATCCTGAAGAACTCACGAAGCGGTGACGGTATTCACTCTCTAATTAATTGTTAATGTTTTTGTCATTTAAGTCAATAATAATAATTATTGTCATTAGTTAAATCACTATTTAGCATAACTAATTTGAATAAGGTCAATCCGCTACAGCGGTTACAGATAATGAATGAATGAATGAATGAAAGGCTAAAGAGTAAAATGACCTGGGTTTTTTTTTTAAATGACTCTGCAGGCTCCCCTGCAGGCATCAAACTCATGGCTTTCTTAATCAGTCTTGGGCCCCTAAAGCGTAGTCCAGATAGAAACTACAGATTAAGAAAAGCTATAGTTATTGCAGCAAGAATTCAACGCCACACCCAGAGCATGAAGGAAACTATAGACCTCTGGCCCTCAAAAGGACGACAACGCCTCCGGACCAACAACGACGAAAGAAGGCTGCACGCACACTCAGAAGAGACCTGCATGGGCATGTCTCTCTCTCACAAAGCGGCAGATCAACGATGACGGAGAATCCCCACAGAGACCTTCAGAACCCTACCAGCTCTGCCGGCTATGTCTGAAAGCCTCGAGAGAAAAGGAACGCCTGCGGCTGCAACCTACAAGGCCCGCGTCTGCAATTTCTTCAGGAAGACATGCCGGAAGGCACAGTCAGCGACATGCTCCTTGTCCATCTCTGGATACGTAAGGTCACATGGTCTCATGTCTCTCTGTAACGTCCTGTGTTTGTTTTCCCCGCCATGTGCTCTCTTAGCACATGGCTCTGTTTGTTTTCGTTCATGTCTCCGCCCTTGTCCTCATCAGTCTTGTTGTTTATACGTCCCCCTCGTTATCTGTTCCAGGTGTGTCTCGTCTGTATCATGTATTTAAGTTCCCTTATGTCATTTCCTTGTTATCAGTCATTAATATTGTATTGTTTAGCTCTTTAGTCTGTCTATGCTGTTTCTCGTTTGTTTTCCCGTGTCATGTTTTCCAAGTCTAGTCTGTCGTTTCTACTACTGTCATCGTTTCCTTTCCACCGTCATTGTAGCAAGTCTGTCTGTTTCTGTTTGATTATAATTCGCTTTAATAAATGTCTGTGTTATTAGCGTCCGACATCCATGAATCATGACACTCTCATGGCTCATGGATTGGTATTGAAATGCTTGCTGGGATAAACAATAGCCTTTCTTAGAACTTAGTGTAATAATTATAGAGATATTCCCTCATATATTAATCTCCCTGTTCCCTCATATATCGCTGTAATCCATTTCATTATATGAATGTCTAATTAATATTCATTATTTTATATTACAATTAATAAACCAGTTGTGTGATAAAACCAATCCTTGGTTATTTGTTTGTGTGTGCACCTTTCTTGTATGGAATTATAACTTCTAGTTTGGATTCCATTTCGTTGTCAAGGACCCATGGCAGGTCAATGAGCATAATTCATTAATAATAGTTAATTCTAGCTAATTCTGCTGTATAATATGTGAAGATGGCCTTCTTGTCTAAGCTGAAATTAAGACAGGTAAAGATGGAGATTAGCAGAATTAATTAAATAATTAATTATTAATAAAATAATAATTAATTATCTTTGACTCCGCTATGTAGTGCTTATGCCACCGCAACATATGCATAACTATTTCCGCTACACCATCCTTAATGAGCACAGCTTGGACTGTGTCGCCCTAACCCCCCAAGCTGTCAGAATGTTTTTCAGAACCCCTTTGAGGCCACCTGGAAGTCATTCTCCATGGCCTCTCCAAACTCCTCCCATGCTCTGGATTTTGCTTCAGCAAATGCCACAGGTGCAGCCTTTTTCACCTGCCGGTACCCATCTGCAGAATTGCAATTTCCCAGAGCCAGAAATGCTCGAAAAGCCTCCTTCTTCCACTTGACAGATTCCCTCACCCACGGTGTCCACCAACGGGTTCTTGGGTTGGTGCCATAACAGGCACTGACAAGCTTTTGACCACAGCTATATGCAGCCGCTTCCACGATGGAAGTCCGGAACAGGGTCCATTCAGACTCCATTCCCCCTACCTCCTTTGGAACATGTGAGAAGTTCTCTCGGATGTGAGAGTTGAAATCCATCCGGACAGAGTAATCTGTCAGCATTGCCCAGCACACCCTCACTATACGTTTGGGCTTCCCAGGTCTGTCTGGCAGTTGTCCCCGCCATAGGATCCAACTCATCACCAGATGGTGATCGGTTGACAGCTCAGCCCCTCTCTTTACCCGAGTGTCCAAAACATATGGCCTCAAATCAGAAGACACAACCACAAGGTCGATCATTTACCTTTGGCCCAAGTTGCTCTGGTACCAAGTACATTTATGAGCCACCGTGTGTTCGAACCTGGTGTTTGTTATGGACAAACCATGTCTAGCACAGAAGTCCAATAACATCACACCACTTGGGTTCAGGTCAGGCAGGCCGTTCCTCTCAATCACTCCTCTCCAGGTTTCCCAGTCATTGCAATGTGAGCATGGATGCCCCCCAGCAAAACAATAGAGTCAGTGCATGGAATCCTCTCTAGCACTCCACTCACTACCTCCAAGAAGGCTGATTACTCTGAGCTGCTTTTCGGTACATATGCACACACAACAGTCAACATTTTCCTCTCTGCAATGTGGTAATCCACTTAAAAGACAGTTGTCAAAATAGAAAGGATTCAATTCTGAAACCAGAAATCACAGCAGTGCCCAGTCACCATATTTTCAGAACTCAAGTCAAGACAGTTTTATTGTCAATACTGCATATGTACAGGACATACAAAGGATTGAAATTACATTACTCTCCTCTCCAAGATGCAGTAACATTTAACAAAAAATAGACTAAATTCAACTAAGCTAAGTATATAAATATATGAAAGTGAACAAACAGAAGACAAGTGCAGGACATATGTAGTAGTAAATCTACTACAGAAAGTTTTCAGCCACTGGCTTTTGTATCTTGTATAACAGTGTTAACTGAGACAGAAGGGATATAATAAAAACACAATGATAAAACACTAAATATGTGATTTATTCTATATTATCATTCATTATCAGTAATGATTTCTTGAATTTTATTCCTTGGTTATCAGGGTGAACTTATTGTGTATTTCCAGCATATATAAATAGTGTCGACACTGAAACTAAGAGAATTGTGCTGTATCTTCAGCCCATGCTGCACAGGTGCCACCCCCCACCTAAAACACAAAGCACATTTCCAGCTGTGCTCTTTCCAAACATGCTCTGTGCTACTAAAGGGTGAACACACCTCTATTAGCCTTGCCTTGACTCTGAAACTGTGAAAGTGATGCCTCTGACGTACATAAGAAAGTCAGAGCTGAGAGAGTTACAGTAAAATGACCTAAAAGCAGCTGATATGAACCAGTCATATATTATCATGAATACTAAAACACTTGTTTTTCCTGAGTGTGTGATGTAGGCTGGAGGTTCACTGGTGTGAGATTTCTGTTCATAGTGAGAGAGCTCCAGAAACAACCCACAATCAAGAGTCTCACATCACCACAACAGTCTGCAGCTCTAGTTTATATCAAAGAATGAAGAGTTTATTATTATAGACATTTCTTCTATGTAATAAAACAGGTAATATTCAGCAACATGTGTCTCTAACTCTAAATAATAATGAAAGAAACAGAAATAAATCAGACAGTGAATAAAAACTCAGTATAAATTCTGCCTTTCTGAGTTCTTCAGTAATGTGGAAACATACCTGCTGCAGTCTCCATGAAGCCAGAGATGATCAGTATCACACTCAGAGTCCCACTAAGAAACTTCATCCTGAAAGAACAGTGAAGGTTCTGCTTTACTGGGTTTAGATTTACAGGAACAGAGCACATTAATAAACATTTCTGTAAACGGGTCAGTTTAACAGTGTGGATCATTTCCTACTGCAGTCCCTGGACAGTTACAGGACGACTGACCCACACTCATTACACTACACAAGACATGAATGATCCCTACAACAAAACAGGAGCAGGTCTAAACTGTAGAAACAGGACAGTGCTGCTGTCTGAACTCAACTAAACCAAAGAGGAACTACTCTAAAGATCCACTGACCATATGGAGTCTGAGGGGCAGTGACTCTTCAGAAGGAATCTGGGGAATCATCAACTCCTCTAAGTGTATACAGCCTTCTTTTACGGACGCTGAGGGGTCATTAATCCAACAGAATCTGAGGGGTCTCTCAGCCCCTCCCAGCTGTCACAATCCACAGAGTCAGGACACACGCAGTCACACACACTCACAGAAGTGATGAATACAGCCCAGTATCAGAGCGGCCCACTGCTGCTGCTCTGTTTTACACAAATGCTGTAATTCTAAAACATTAAAAATCTTACTGTGAATAATGCCCTAAACACAACGCCACATCACGTCTCTATCCAAATTATTGATGTTTTACAGAGTCATACACACACCCAGCCTCCCAGCCCTCATACTGACTCTCATACACACATTTCAATATCAGTCCCACTGTCCATCACAGAGCTGAGAGCAGTAACCTGTTTCTGAATCAGTGTCAACGTCTTCAGTTAGAAAAGCTCACATTCAGCTGAATCAGGAAATCCAGAGCTACACACAGAACACACACATCAGCTCATACACACACTCACACCATCTCTGCTTCTCCCAGTCCACTGTAAAAGTGAATTACACACCTGTACACACTCCGCTTCTCCACTGGAGTCCAGGCTGAATGATCATCTGCTGCACTTTCCTTTTCTGTACAAAGAGAAACCAGTCAGAGAACATCACTCACATTATATCACAAGTGCATCTGAGGACATCTCAGATTACCTTCCTGGAGTGTGTGTGTGTGTGTGTGTGTGTGTAAATCACATCAAAAACAACTTCTTCCTCAGAACAGAACCACATTCCACACACAGGAGTGTCTGACCTCACACTGAGAGTGTGTTACACACAGCAGAGGATTTACACCAATCAGCCAAAACATTAAAACCACCTCCTTGTTTCTCCCTCACTGTCCACTCTCTCAGCTCCACTGACCACACAGGAGCACTGTGCACTTCTCCACTTCCAGACTGTAGTTCAGCTGTGGCTCTGCATACTTTACACACTAGTAAAAGGAGCGTGGAGAGGACTTTATTATCAGTAACTGATTACGGTGGTGTAATATAGACATGATTCTGTAAATATCCTCACGCCCTGAGACTCAATCTTCCACTGGGCTCTGAGGGTCTTCACTGGAGACCCCTCAACACTCATCACTGCACACTGTATCTAAAAGTAAGCTGGTCTTCTCTGGCCGTGCGGCGGGAAACACACTGGCTTCTGTTCATCCACAGAGCTCTCACTGGCCACATGCCATCTTCCACCACATCAGTGCTGTGTGGAAATAAAGGAAGTGATCAAACAGGCTCCAGTGACTGGATCACCTTTAGGTGCAGAGAGCTGTTACTGTACTGACACTGTAAAAGACTGAACACCTCTAGTGTGCTCTGAGTTAAAATGAATGTTTACTGATTGATTGTTGTCCTCTTTCCCCCTGTTCTTCACTGATCAGGACCCCCACAGAGCAGGTGTGATGTGGTGGTGGATCATTCTCAGTGCTGCACTGACACTGACGTGATGGTGGTGTTTTAGTGTGTGTGTGTGTGTGTGTGTTTGTTGTGCTGGTACAGAGTGGATCAGACACAGCAGTGTGGAATATGGTTGTGTGGAAGAAGTTGTTTTCTGATCAAATGAAGATCTGAGTCAAACACAAACAGGTTTAACACACACACACACATCCAGATACACACACACTTACACTCACAGATACACCCCCACACACACACACACACATCAGGAAGGTAATCTGATGTATTTTTAGATGAACTTGTATCAGTGTCTGATTTAAAATCAATTACTCTGGGTTTCAACATAAAATTAAAACTAAACGAATAAAGAGAAGATGAAGAGATTAAACACAGACAAATGAACGCCCCACAATAAAGAATGTGGAAATGAGGAAATGATCAGAAGCAATTACAGATGAACACTTTCTATAAGATATTCACACTGCACCATTACAGACAGATGGATAGAGAGATAGAGAGGTAGACAGACAGACAGATAGACAGACAGATACTTTATTGATTCTCAGTGAGTGAAGATGCAGAGCCAGTCCAGACAGAGATGGAGGAGGTGAGGGTGACTCTATGATGGCGGTGCAGAACTGGAGCAGCAGAGCGTGACACAGCCCAGATTTCCTGAGTTTCCACAGAATGTAGAAGCTCTGCTGTGCCTTCTTCAGTGCTGCAGAGCTGTGTGTGTGTCCTCTGAGGTCCTGCTGAACCCTGGAGCCCAGGACTGTGTAGGACTCTGCTCTGTGACTGTGGAGCTGTGTATTTCCACTGGAGGCAGTGGGTGGAGTCTTTTCTGAATCATGAGCTAGAAAAGAGAAAAACAGAAACACAGAGACACACAGAGAAAAGGACTAAGAACCACCAGAGAATCAGGAGGAAACTCCACAAACCACCAATAAACAGAAAGGGGACAAGGCTTTAAACTGTAACTAACAATCAACACTGTGAAGAGTCACATGAGGAGAAAGGGGTGTGGCTTGGGCACACGTGAGAGAGGAGGAAAACAAACACAAAGACTGTGTCAACTCTACTGCTACCTACTAGTTATGATCAAGTACATACTACTCCACCCCTAAACTAGTGTACACTTCTAGTATGTGAGTGTGTACTACTCCACCCCTAAACTAGTGTACACTTCTAGTATGTGAGTGTGTACTACTCCACCCCTAAACTAGTGTACACTTCTAGTATGTGAGTGTGTAGTATGTACACCACCTCGGATGCACTAGATGCACCATCTTACCATCAACCTTTGACCTTTGATGACGTCACAGCAGTTGAAATCCCCTTTCTTCCAGAGCCCTGTCCCCTGTAATTATTTATTCAACTTCCTGTGGAACCCCCAGATATTTATATATATATATATATATACACATTTATTTAGTGGATACACTTACACTTTACACTTCAGCAAACAGACGGCGTACAGCAGCAGGAGACGCACTCTGAGGAAATTACTGTTTATTATCCTCAGAAAAATAGTAAACATCACTAATCAATTACTAAAGGGGGCAGCTGTGGTCTAATGGTTAGAGACGGGGCTTGGTGCTGGAAGGTTGCTGTTTCGATCCCCAGGACCCACAGGAACATCCACTGCTGAAGTGTTAGATCATCAAATACAATGAAAACAAAGAAAAGATTATAATTTGGAACTTCAAACCTGGTCCTACAAGTGCTTCTCCACTCCGGCTCTAACACAGTAGATATTACAGAACTTACAGAATTAAAATTCAGCAGTTTTCAGACACATACCTAGGGGTCAAATGCAGCCAGAGCTGAAGTGCCCCCTGAGTGAAGCTTTTTATCGAGTGCAGGAGACTTACCCCATCACTGGCTGATGAACAGAGGGCAGATCATGTGTCGACTGGGACAACTGCTGCGACAGACTCCAGTGCACACTGACGTCACACTGGGTTTCCTCAGTAATCTGTTAAAACATGATACATTTGACCAATTAAATACATTCACACACTTCTGAGCTAAATGTGCCTCATGGGGTCTCCTACATTGTGAGGAAACTTAACACATAATCTGTTACAAAATGTTACTTTGGTCAAACTGAACACGTCTTAATTAAAAAAACATAATAAAAATGTTGTATCATTAAAGTCACGTCATTCAAAAATCTAGAAGAACATCTCTGTGCTAGAGTCAGACACAGTCACCACACACATTTACACTCTGACAAACTGAATTAGTCAAGCATTCACATCAGGCCTGGACCTCTGTAAACTCTGTAGTGCACCTTAAGAGACGTTTAACGAGTGCAGGATTATTATCTGATCATTGGCTGTGGAACATGAGGAAGACCTTTGACCTGAGACTTCTGCACACTCTTCTAGGTCCTGGGTTCAGAGACTGTCCTCTGTTCAGAGCTCTGTTCATAGAGAGAGATTATTACAATAGGCTCCAGGCAAATTAAAATACATTCTTTTTCATGTCGTACATTTTAATGTGGTAGAAATAAACACATATATTTACATGACTTTTCTGAAGTCTCAGTGATTATTTACATACCATCTGTCGCCATGGCCACCATCCCCTCCATAATCATGTGTCCTTTCATCTCCTTCATTGATGTCTTCTACTGCAAACAAGCAGAGCTGTGGACTTCCACTGACATCTATCTTCTTCATTCTACAGTCGGGGAGCGTGTGGTCATCATTCAGCAGTCGTCCTAATGATCCGTCTCCTTTTACAGCATCAACACTTTAGAAAAGTCAACAGCACAGAGAAAAAACAACAACAGAAACATTACCATTAGTTTCTAAACCCAAACGAATCTGTTCTTAATCCCCTCCTGGTTACTTTTATCTCACTTCCACACCTTTGTGTTATGTTCCTGGAGGAAGAAGTAGTTTATATTTGTGATTAATGTTCATAATATAGACCCAGATAAAACCACAGTGACAGTAGAGAATTAAACTGTGTGTGAAGATAATATCAGGAAAAAGTAAATGACGTTACTGTAAGACATTAATCTGTAAGTCATTACACACAACACTGCTGACCCCTCTGACTGTTCCATATGAAAAATAACACAGAGGAATGTGAAGGTAACAGGCCCAATGAGTATTTATTGATGTCTATGTCCCCATTTAGGACATATCCTCTGAATTATAGAGTTACTAAATGATTTAAAGTGTTAAAAACATGCTCAGTTCACCACCACATTCTGCCCTTCCATTTAAACTCAAACATGAGCACAGTTCAGAGACTGTGATCCATTCTTCTTCTCCTCTGTGACTCACAGTAATCAGTCTTTTCTCCTCTATATTCACCACAGACTCACCCTGTGAAACTGAGGCTAGGGAGAAGAGCCCAGGACCTGTCCGTTACTGAATACATTAACAAAGGGTAGATAACGTAGTCGAAGGCCTCAGTTCTGTGACTAATTCAAATCAAACAGTAGGTGTTAATGCACAAGGGGAGTACAGACTAATCCCCCACACGTGAGCAGTCTTTACTGTGGAATTCAGCCATATGCTTTGGAGCTGCTTCAAAAGATAATGAACCTTCAAATGTATCAATGCACACAGTGTATCCTTCATTTTCTCATCTTCTGTAACTGTTTTATCCAGTTCAGAGCGACACTGAAGCCCCCAGAAGAACTAGTGCAAGGACTAAAACAATAGGAAACGCTCTTATTATTATAATTAAAGTCAAATACACACACATTTCCACTGAAGTCATTAAGCCTTAAACAGATGTGTGTCTTCTACAGACTCTGTGTGTGTGTTGAGGGTCTATCAGAACTCACACACTACAGTTCCCCCCTTTTGGACTTCACCTTTCCTTTGATGGGACTGGTGTACTTCACCTCTACTGACTGGTTTGATCAGTCTTTGTAGTCACGTGATGGATGGCCTCTTGAAGTGGGCTGATTCTTCTTGGTATTTTTGAATCTATAAGAAGTGTATCATGTGCGATTCAATACAAATCTAATTTAAGACAAACATCACTGTGCTGACATTTTCTCTCACAAACAATGATCAAATACCAGAGGAACATTCTGATGTGTGATTGTAGCCTGCATTATACAAACTGACTGCAGACACGGGAGGAAGAGTGTGTGTGTGTGTGTGTGTGTGTGTGTTACATTAATGTATTCTACTGTAACATTAAACACAGATCACTGATAGTTAAACTACAGTAATCATTTAAATAAAAACAAACCTTCATCATTATGTTCATGTTCTGAACACATTACACTGGAGGTTTCAGACGTGTCACTTTCACATTCTCTGCTTCATAACTTTATTTTAAAGATATTTACATGATGAAGGTGTCATATGAAAGCTTCTTTCCATTGGAGTGGTGTAATTTGTGTAAATATTAAACACATAATGAGGAATCTGCCTCAAACAACAAACCATGTGTAATCCTTATTTAAATATATATATATAAACCTTTCATCTGTATTTTATGGGGAATTATACATTATCCTGTAATACCATTGAACGGCCACATGAGGGAACCCTAACCATTCATTTAACGCCTTATTGAAGGTAATAGAGCACTGTTTGACACTATGTTTGACACTTTTGATGTGTATTACCCCAGTGTTTCTAAAAGGACTAATATTTACACTCCTCCTGAGTCCATTATTGCTGTTAGAAACTAAAGTTGCCCAATGAGGCTTTTCACGACCCAAACATAAACCATACAGTGTGTATTTGTAGTAATTCATAAAACAAAAATGCCCAAATAAACACTGAGACACCACGTGATCCTCTTTTTAAACTCGAATAACATCAAAGTAAAGAAATGTGGAGCATTCAGAACCTTCTCTGGTAAAGTTCTATAAATAAATCCACATGTGGATCACAGCTGATGTCTCTAGAGTCGTTTATGGAGTAAAAATAAATAAATAAATAAATAAAATAAACTGTGAGCGTCTATATTTGGCAAAAACTACATATTGTTCTACTTTAAAGTGTCCTTTTACACAAAATAAACCACTATTTTCATTTACTCCAAGTCTTTAGAAAGTAATAATCATTCAAATTTGACAATTAGCTGTTTTTCAGAAGTTAATAAAATCTATTTTTGTACGTCCCAGAAAACAAACAACCGCAGCTCAGCTTTTAAATAAATGTGTGTGTGTTATGTGTTTAAAATGACTTTAGACTGAGACACACTACTGTGTTTTCATCAAAGATTTATTCTCAAAGAAAAAGTTTTAATAACTTCTTAAAACAAACGATTCTCTCCCTTTGAACCTTTAACAGATTCTCCTCTTCTGACTGGACACTGCAGAAGTGCTGTGAGGACCTGAAGGAAGACATGTGAACATCAGAGAGCTCAGGTGTTGGTGTTTGGAGATTAATGTAGGATCAGAGACACCATTACAGAGGTTTATTTGGTGCAGAACCCCTGAGCCCCTGTGACAGTGAGAGCTGTAGTTTGTAGAAGATAGTCACAGGTGTGAATCAGTAAATTTGAAGTCACAGAGAAAATCTCTTCAGGAGCTACACACCTGTAGATTCATATCCTCTCCCACAAGTACAGCTTAACACTTACACCTTCACACACTCTTCACTGCAGCTGCACAAATCCAGCTCTACACACACACACACAACACACACAGCTTAACACTTACACCTTCACACACTCTTCACTGCAGCTGCACAAATCCAGCTCTACACACACACACACACACACACACACACACACACACACAAATATATCATACACTCACAGTTCTGCTCCAGTTGTAGCGGTGAATATGGAACATAACACATTCACTCACTCATATAAAACCTGCTCATTCTCAAACCCTCATGTGAATCAGTGCAGTGCGAGTCACACCGCTGTAGAAAGACTCCTCAGAAATATAGATATATTTTAGTTTTTTGGGGGGTGATATTTCTCTTGAACAAACACAAGTCAGTGACTGCACCTGCTCCAATCTGCAGCTACGAGTCTCTAACGCTGTCTTCTTCACTCACACGTGACTACTTTCGTTATGATTAAGTATCTAGACTGCAGTTTACCATCTACATCTGTTTACTGAATTTCATTCTTATAAACGACATTAAACACAGCTATTAACTGGTTTGTTTACGCGTTCGTACAATGACCCATCGACCCAGTGATAATAATTGTACCGGTGTTTCATCCGGAATGGCTGTTAACAAAAATACAAAGGAAAAAAGAAAGGAAAGAAAAGAAGGAAGTGTGTACCACGGTGATATAATTAGAAAGTAAATATAATGGGGGTAAAGCGTGAATCTGGCAACCCTGAGGTGATGAGGGAGTGCATAAACATGTAACAAACCGTTTAAAAGTGTGTAGTTTCATTTATAAGAGTTAAATGGAGTGGATGGATTTGGTGAACTGCAGTGTAGATTTAATCATAATCAGTGGTGGAATAAAGAGGCTGAATAGAAAGGTCTATTATGTGCATTTATTGCTCATATTCTGTCTTGTTTTGCTTGTAGAAGAATGTCAGACCAGAGTGGGTCTTCACAGGTGAGGGTTATTTATTTATTTTCTGATGTTAGTAACTAGTTTGTATGAAAACACCACACTGGAGTAAAATTGACATGTTTGTTTAGGCCGAGGATTTCAAAGTGTGACAAAGTTTGGAAAAAAGGTGCCCCCTCCCTTTAGAAATTTAAGGTTGTGAAGCAGACATTGAAACAATGTTGAAATATCAATGTTGATTCACCTTTGAAAATCAGCTCACAGTTCAGTGTTGATTCATCATTCAGACGCCAGCACGGTGTGTTATTCGTGAACGTGTGTCTCTCAAATCTTACACACTGTACTTCTTCCAGTTTCCAAACACTCTGAATTACTTAATAACGTACAGATCTCTCAAAATTATTAGAACGCATCACACATAGAGTCAGCAGTCCGTATTCCACTGAGCTGCATAAGAAGAGAAAGGGACAGAACACCTCCACACACCGCTGCTCATTCTACTGCTGCTGGGCCGACCGCCTGCAGAACCGCGAGACCAGCGACGGTACCGCAGGAGACGCAGAGGTCAGACTGTTACAGTAACACTACAGTAGGTAATGTTCTATTAACATCACATCAGTTACAGTGCACTGTTTATTCTCCAGCAGCTCAAGGCCTTTTAATTATCATAATTACAAAACACCACTTAAACCCTTTCACAGGACACTGTTCACTGTGAGCTCCATTAAACGACCTCGTGGAGACCAACTCAGCTGGTAGATGGTTAAAGGAAATGTCTAATTGGAGTTGTTTCAGCCAAATGGGGAAATAGCAGCTGACAGCTTAAGTGTAAAATAATTTCTTCAGTTAAATTAGCTCCACCTCTCCGTACTATTCCAGTGTCTCTGTGTTTAAATGTGTTAAAGAAGACTACTTTTCATGGGGCGTCCTCCTAATTTCTTTGGCTGGTTGCTGTGTGTGTGTGTGTGTGTGTCAGTGAAGTATGATGTGAGCATATAAACTGAAAGTGGATAAAATGCTCATATTTACAAAGGGTGAGTTTAATGCAGAATTATTACAGAAATGTGTCGTTCGATATTTAGATTTTTATTGATAAATAACTGTCTATGATTGATTTAAGATGTCTCCCTTCATTGTATTCTGGAGGCCAGAAACACAAAAGGCAGTCTGCAGATCCACCACATGTCCGTGGTAAGGTTTATGGAAGTACAGTTCTGACTGAACCTGAAAACACAGATGGAACACCCCAGGACGAGGCAGTCCTTCTGCAGGCAGGTCTTGGAAGAAGGACTCTAAATGTGGCTGATGATGCAGATCACACAGAGGTGAGTCTTAAAGATGAGCAGACAGTCCACTCAGAAGATGTCATGTAGGTTTTACAGCAGACGTTTCAAATGGCCGCCGTAACGGTGGTCAGATTTGTACATCTTTAGAGTCGAGTTAGAGATCACACTGTTAGTAATAGATCTGTGTTTTAAAGTCTTAAGATGTCTTTGATAGTGTCACAGATGTGTGGATGTGTTTGACTTTGTAAAACGGATCATTATCAGTGTGATCCACAGCAGTGTTGGTCTGTAAGGTTCACCTGCAGCTCTGCTTGTCACTGCCCTACTGACATTTTATACAGTGACGTCTGCAACAGCCGAACTGATTCTACAGACCCATCCACCAGGAATGACTGCAGAGCACTGTTTCAGTGAAGTTACTGTGTTGTTATGAGAAACATCCAACAAAGATAACTTCATTTTGATGGAAAAGATGTGTACAGCAGGTGTGTGTGTGTCTGCCATTGGTCTGCACAGGGGAACAGAACTCCAAGCCCTGCAGCCTCAGAGTAAACATCTAGTTATTTCAGTGTCCAGTTTTAGTATCTACACTCTAAAAAGAACCAACTTAATTGAATTGCTTCAATTGGTAACAAGTAATTCAATTAAGTTTATCCAACTTAATTTTTTAAGTTTTTTAAGGTTAAACTTAAAAAATTAAGTTGGATAAACTTAATTGAATTACTTGTTACCAATTGAAGCAATTCAATTAAGTTGGATCAACTGTTCTCTTTTAAGAGTGTAGAACCTCCAGACCTTGTCCACCTACACTCTAAAAAGAGAAGAGTTGATCTGTTACACTCTAAAAAGAACCAACTTAATTGAATTGCTTCAATTGGTAACAAGTAATTCAATTAAGTTTATCCAACTTAATATTTTAAGTTGTTGAAGGTTGAACTTAAAAAATTAAGTTGGATAAACTTAATTGAATTACTTGTTACCAATTGAAGCAATTCAATTAAGTTGGATCAACTCTTCTCTTTTTAGAGTGTAACACAACCACCAGTCATAAAGATATTAAACACTGACTGCTCTACTTAGTGGCACAGTGGACCAGCAAGATGTTCTCTGCACCTGAGGACATTGTTTAAAAAGTGTGTCCTCAATGACAGCAGTGCTCATTTATTCCAGATCAGCAGAACACTGCTGGAGGAACTTCCCAAGGTGCACTCTAAAAAGAGAACAGTTGATCCAACTTAATTGAATTGCTTCAATTGGTAACAAGTAATTCAATTACGTTTATCCAACTTAATTTTTTAAGTTCAACCTTCAAAAACTTAAAAAATTAAGTTGGATAAACTTAATTGAATTACTTGTTACCAATTGAAGCAATTCAATTAAGTTGGTACTTTTTAGAGTGTGGTTGGCTGCTTAAAAAAGCTCCAGGTAAGAGTTTATCTTCTTTGTGATGTAGCGTATCTCCATCTGTTGTGTATATATCAGAGGAGCACAAAAGGTTTATAACACCATAGGCTCTACACATTTATATTTAAGGGTTTTATGATTTGATGAGCTCTTAGAATGAGCTAATAACATGTTTTTATCTTTTCTAAAGGGGGCAGTGGACAAAGAAAAACCACTCCTTTGCCCCAGGGGTCCCAAGGGCACACTGCAGAAATTCTTAGGTCTTCATCTAACAGTGGGAAACATGTGTTATACATCGTCCCCCTTCAGGAAACAGTAGACACCACCCACTGACACAGGATGCAGCAGAGTTTGAAAAACTCCCAAAAACTCTTGCATGACCTGTGGCCAATTGATTCCTCTGCCCCTCGTCCAGTTCCACATTCAGGCCTGTGGAGATATCGTAAGATGTCTTATAAATGTGTAATAACTATAAAAAGCCTTGTACACCTTTTATTTCCTCAGCTGTGATTAGATGTACAGTCTTTGTAGTGCAGCTCACGCTGAGTTTGAGTGGGTGTTGGAAACTGAACTAAATATGAATTTTCACACTTGTAATTTGTGCTTAAGTAGTATTTACAAATGGTAAACTCAGGATTATGGATGATACATTAGTTTACCAGATGTGACGTATAAACACAAGCTTTAACCTCTGACTGACTGATAAACACTAAACTAGTCAATGTGGAGAAGTATATACAGGACCTGAGGTACTTCTGTGATATCTGTGTGATTTTTTTACCGCAACAATAAAAAAGGCAGGATTGTATTCTCCAGATCTCCATGTCTTTTTTCACTGTGATGTGAACATCTTGGAACAGTTTAGTCATTGTTTACTAGTCCATCATTGGGCTTAAAGACGTGGCCAAAATTGATATCACGATATATTTCTTGATTTTAATCGGTACGATATAATTCTGATATCGATAT
Organism: Hoplias malabaricus; assembly: GCF_029633855.1. Taxonomy (NCBI): domain Eukaryota; kingdom Metazoa; phylum Chordata; class Actinopteri; order Characiformes; family Erythrinidae; genus Hoplias; species Hoplias malabaricus. The sequence goes on from NC_089805.1 coordinate 48,653,866, forward strand.
GAACAGTGTAACATCGACTAAAAACTAGAAACATGACGTCACAATCAAACATGAACCCACTGGCTTTGTCAATGTTAATGTTTTTAAACACAGTTTTAAACCGAGTGCTGAACTGATGACTGTGATGACCGTCAGTCAGTGACCGATGTTGTAAATAATGTTTATTGAAATATTGAGATGTGTTTAAAATCATATCGTTATTGAAACCTTTTATATGTGATATATTGATATTGAATTATTGTCCAGCCCTAATCCATCATCATTCGAGCGCAGCATTGATGTTGAAATGACGAGTGTATTATAAAGATCTTGTCCATTTTCATATTCTGTTTTATACTGCCTTTAAAAGAAAGATGATTCTGAAGAGGACGCAGACGAAACCACAAAACAGAATTCAGATGTCATTTGTGTGGAACATCATCTGTTCAGTTTGATGTTATTGCTATGTTCCAGACAAATTCCACACATTGGAGTCACAGACATCAGTGAATCTTATTGTTTGATTCATATTCTGTGGTCCTCTTCTGTAGGTTTGTCAGGTTTGTTTATTTATAGAACTCTTTAACCATGTGACCCAGAGGGAGAAGCAGTTTCCTGCAGAGATTGTTGTCTACCACCGAGTTCATGTGGGGAAAGGTATTGCAGACATGACTTCAGAAATAACAACAGTGCACAGAATCACAGAATCACGTAGAATTGAGAAATCAATCAATTCATTTGAATTTACATTGTAAAACTGTGTGTAAATAAAGATAAGGACTAATCTTCAGACGTTATAATGCAGGAATATACAGCTGCTGCTGAAAACCTGGCCCAATCCCCTCATGTCACTCATCTACACAGAAAGGAAATGAAGGAAAACTAATTTCTGAAATACTGTGTAATAAATGCTGGTGTAACAGCTGATGGCTCTGTTCAATCCAGACTGCAGTCATGTGCCCAACGTCAGGCAAATGTGAGTCCTGCAGAGGTCTGTGTGTTAGGGTTTAAGTGTTATAGAGTCTATAAATGAAGAATGTACATGCATTTTGTTTGTATGTATTTATTTATTAAAATGAGGCCTGGGATTATCTCTACTTCCACACCCTCTGAGTCAAGGAGTGTGTGTGTAGTCACTGGAAGCAGCAATGGTCAACTCAACATCTGAGGCGACACCCAGCACATCATCTGCCCTGCCACCGGAGGATATTCCACTGGAATCCAGACCAATACAAACAGGTGATATAGGTGTATTTATTTAGAAAATGTAAGTCTCAGTACAATGACCAAATCTAGAAACGCAGTCTTAAGTCATGGTGGTGCAGCAGGTGGTGTCATAGTCACACAGCTCCAGGGATCAGGGGTTGGGGGTTCGAGTCCCACTCTGGGTGACTGTTTGTGGGGAGTTTGATGTGTTCAGAGGGTGTGGAAGTAGAGATAATTTCAGGCATCCTTTTAATAAATAAATGCATGTGTTCTCCTTGTGTCTGCATGGGTTTCCTCCCATGGTGCAAAAACACACGTTGGTAGATGGATTGGCGACTCAAAAGTGCCCTTAGGTGTGAGTGTGTGTCGCCCTGTGAAGGACTGGCGCCCCCTTCAGGGTGTGTTCCTGCCTTGTGCCCTGTGATTCCAGGTAGACTCCGGACCCACCACCGCCCTGAACTGGATAAGAGTTAAAGATAATGAATATATGAATGAATAAATGAATCTTAAGTCATAACTTAGTGCAGACGTCGTAAAATAGTCATCCTTACAGTAGTTGAGTGCACATGGTCTACATGGGCAGGTGTGGACCACGGAGACTCATAGGCGGTGTGTTGTTTAATATGAGGTCTACATTTGCTCTTTTGAATGGGCTTAAGTCAGTGTGTATGCGAGGTGTGTGGACCGTGTTGATGTGGACACATCTTGTTCCAGCCTCAGTAAGAACTGTGGATTGTGTCTTCAAACAACTTTTCTTTTCTTTCAGCTTGGAAAAGCATCGTTGATCCTGAACTGGCAGCAGATGAACACAGAAGACAAGTGCTGTTGCACAAAGAAGATGAGCCACCCCTAAAAATTAAAATAGACATTGGAGAAGATACAGAGGAACAAGAGGGAGGAATTCTCAACTTTTATAAGAATCACATTGATTGGTCCAGACCATTCCAAGCCAAGCTGCAGGGTCCTGTAACCTGACGATCAGTAAAGTGTACTGTTTTAATGAGAAATCAAGAGTGTTGGTTTTCTACTCACTTCTTTCTGGCTTTTTTTTTCCTTTTTTAAAAATTATTTCCTTAATTAAAACCATATTTTAATATTATTTTGACCATCTACTGCACAAGTCATACTCTAGACAATCCACTACATATTACACTGACTGTCATATTAATAACATAGGTGTACATGTAAAACACACCTGTATGATTAAGATACTTACATTTGAAGATCAGCCACTGGCTCTATTTCAGTGTGCTGCCATGTTTTCTTTTGTACGCCTCAATGGTGGAGAGCATAATGTTACTTTTTTGTACAGTGTAATAGCGTAGTCTTTGACTTTGTGTGATTTTAAATTCTTGTGTTTTCAGGAGCTGTGGCCGTTGGAGCTGGCGTCAATCGACACTTCTTCAGTACGACAGTGCATAAGCTGCAGCATGGATTCATGCTTAATTGTGGTAATCCTCTGGACTGATGTGCTACGTGATATGTGTTAAAACATTAAGAAATATTTATTTTTAAAGAGAGCAGTTAAGACTTATTTTTGTACTAATCCAATATTCACTGTATTCATAACCAATAGAAAAAAAACATATAACAAATACATTTTTCTTTCTTCATTGTTTTCATAATTTTCCTGTAGGAAATCCACGCGGCACTAATCTGTTTGAGGGTCAACCTGACCTCCTAATCCCTTCTACCTCCCAAGTGCTGGTGCAGAATGAGATGTTTATTACGGCAGGGAGAATGATAGGCCGTTCTTTCCTTCATGGTGGCCCTCGTCTGACAGGTCTTAGCCAGGCTGTGAGGTCATAAACCCCAAACCGCCACCATCACCCTTGAAGATGTAGCAGACAGACATCAGGGAGACCTTAAGACCAGTGAGTACAGAGTAGTGATCCTCTGTCATTGTTTATTTGTGTACATTATTTGTTTATTAGGTACTTTTACAGATTTCTAATCCTTGAGAACGTAGTGTGGTTGAAGCGTGTGTGACAAATAAATCTTGAAACTCTGTACTCCTGTGTTTAAAATGTCCTTTTTATAGCTTTATGAAGATGTAAAATCAGACAGGAAGGAAGATGAATGCAGTCACCAGTACAGTGCACTCACTGAGGATCACAGGGCAGCTATAAATCAGTTAGCACTAGCACTAGCACGGGACCTCCCTGTTTTAACGGAAACCAACAGAACCTGGCTTCTTCACAGCCTTCTTATTTGGGATGTTTTAAAGCGCTTGGGTGAAACTCACACCAACTAAAGCAGCTCAAGCAGGGGTTGAAGGAATCAGTGATTTGGCCACTGTTGGAACTGCGACCTGACGCAGGGACATCAGTTTTTCCTGTCAGTCCGTGGCTGAATGCAGTGCACAGGTATGACGTGTTTCCCCAGTGGTGTCTGATGTTAGAAGTGCCATCTGAACATTTGAAACTGTGGTGTGTACTTCTCAGTCTCAGTGAATTATGTTTTCATTCCTGTTGCAGTTTGTGAAGTGCAGATAATGTGTTCTTAATGATCTGCTGTTATACTCTGACTCTGGTTGTGCATCTGTTTTACTCTTTATCTGACTGCCGCTTTTGACACACTCTGTCATCATTTACTAATGTCACGTCTCTCCACTGCTGGCCTTTCTGGGTCTGTTATCCCGGTCCGTTTCTTATAAACATAGGTCTCAGTTTGTTAGTAAACAGAAGCACAGATCAGTTACTGCCCCGGTAACTCAGGGAGTACCCCCGGGTTCCTCTTTCTTTAATTTACTTTCTCTTCTTAATATTATCCACTCCCATAGCCTTCATTTTCATTGTTATTCTTATGACATTCAAATATATCTTTACCTCAAACTCACTACATCACTCCCCCATCCTCACTGTTATTCTGTATTCAGGAGTTAACATACGGTTAACTTCCTCTTTTAACTTGTAGTTTGTTTAGTTTTTTAAACTTTTTAGTTTTTTCTAGTTTTGCCATTTCTGCCTGTTCAGACTGCCCCCTCATTATTGATGATCCACCCTCTTCAGTACATTCAAAACTCCGCTGCCAAATCTTAACACACTAAGTCTTTTTTGCAACATTCTCTCTCTCTCTCTCTCTCTGATTTATTTATTTTTCTCCCATCGCAAAAAAACCCTTCTCACTGTAAAGCGTCCTTAGTAGATCTACTGAAAGAAACTGAATACGTTCTGAATTCACAGGTTCTTCAGCAGATTGAAGCTTTACTTAGATTCAAGTGTCAATCTTCACACAAATATTATGCGCTGCCCTTTCATCAAACGTTTTTCTGAAATGTTTCTAAATGTTTTATAAAACTTCATTAAAAACACAAACATGCCGTTGTTTTCATTGCACATGTCCTTTTTATAATCGTTTACAGCTGCTCTCCACCATGTCTTCTGTGCTCTTCCTTTACCACTCATTCTAAGATAAATATCTCAGAATATTTTAAATGGAGTCACTGCCGTTTATATCCTGTGTTGAGAAGGATTTGGTGAAGTAACGAGGACATTTAATTACCACAGAAGAACATTTAATAAAAACAGTAGTGTCTCTGAGGGTCAACAATGTGGATTTGATTAATCAGGTATTTTATCACTCACAGAAAGGAGAGAGGGTTATGACACAGTGGCTATTATCTGAATATAGTAAGATACAGTGGTGTATGTTGTGACAGTCTATTCCTATGTTATATATCCACTGTGCACACGTAACTAAGCGTGAAAGGTGTGAAAGTACAGTATTTCTGCAAGTAACACACACCTCTTTCATTCTACACTCATCGATCTTCTTCATCACTTAATGTTTAGGAACATTTTGTACATCTACAGTTACAGTCGGTATTCCATCTGTTTCTCTGCATACTTTATTATGCTTCTTTCACTCTGTTTTTCAATGGTCAGGACCTCCACAGAGCATGCGTTATTTGGACGGTGGATCATTCTCAGCACTGCACTGGCACTGACATGGTGGAGGTGTACACTAACACCACCACCACATTAGTATCTCCTCATAGAAATGACCTTACACATAACCAATGCTGTGCATATACTCCACTGCAGCTAAATATCTGTCTACTCCAGGCATGTGGAGGGGCCCGTTGGGTCCACGGCACCACAAAGTCCAGCAGGTCATCAGGTCTCAAAGGGCAGTCCATCTCAGGTACATGGACCCCACAGTTAGGATCACAGGGTAAAAGGCCACTGCTCTCCCAGTCAATCAGAGGGATGTGTAAATCCTTTAAATAAAGTCATTATTTCTCCTGCTTCAACTCCATGCTGTGTGCTGAGCATAATTTCACAAGTCCTTACCTCGCTGTTCTCTTCAAAGTTGTGCTGTAGTCCCATGTGCCACAGTTGGTGAGGAGTGAGATTTCTCTCAGTGGAAATGGGAGGATTATCCCAGCCGTCTCTAAACGTATCAAGCTGGGCTCGATGGGGAATAAACACATAATGACAGCAGAAGAGGTGCAGACTGCTGGACAGGTCGAGGAGACCATCCTCCTCCGGCTGGTGCAGCACACTGTAGAAGAGGCCTGTGACTGCGGTGAAGACATCTCTCCAGAGCCGTTCAGTTCTGTTCAAAGCACATCATTTGGAATACTCATGTTATTGCAGCATGCCAATAAAAAAAATCAGTACAGGAAGAAGATCCAAGACTTCTACAAGCACCGCAATAGGACTCTATTATCAACAAGAGCAGAGTAATAAAGGGGGGTGTTGGCCTTGATGTGAACGACTGTCAGTACTCCCACAGGACCACCCCAGAGCAGGGATTGTTTGGGTGGTGGATCATTCTCAGCCCTGCACTGAGTGCACTGAGTGAGTTGAGACAGTGTTTAAAATCCCAGCAGCACTGATCCACTAACACCACTGCAGTACACACTCACACACACACACCACGTCAGTGCTGCAGTGCTGAGAATGATAGACCGCCCAAATAACAGCTGCTCTGTGGTGGTCCTGACCACTGAAGAACAGGGTGAAAAGGGGATAAAGTCCACAGAGAAACAGAGAGCCTGCAGTCTGTAACTGTAGAAATATAAAGGGCTCCTGTACAGTGAGTGGAGCTGATAACACAGACCAGTGTAGACACCATGAGCTGGTTTTAAAGTTATGGCTGATCCGTGTGTATGAGGAGACCTAACTCAAATATCTAAAATGTCTCCATATCAGAAACGCTGACAGCGTGATAGGAGTGTTTCATGTGTTTATGCAGCCCCTGTGTTGTAGTGAATGATTAAGAGTAGTGATGATATTCATGAAGTCTTATATATGGGTGAACATAAAAGAGGTTCAAATTAATCAGAGACAGCAGAGCATCGTGTGTTTAACACCATATTATAGACTGCACAGTCACAGAGCTGTAGGTGTTCATTTGAACAACAGGACAATAATGTGGTGATATTTGGAGCTGGTGTCTTCTCCAGGAAGGTAGTGATAATCACAGTGTCTCGTCATTTAATAAAAGAGTGTAACAATTATTTACTGATTATTTGTTGCTGCTGAAATTCAGTATTTTCACAGACACCTAAGACATACATTTTAAAGTTCAGGTCATGAATGCTGTTATATTTACCTCAACTGAACGTGTGTGTAAGTGTGTGTGTGTGTGTGTGTGTTTGAAATGACCTCTGATTATACACACATTTCCCAGCAATGAAGCTGTTTCTCCCAACTCCTCGAAAAGAGAACATCAGGGGGGACCCCATGGTCGCCTCGAACCCTTGAAAAGTGAATGGAACACAAATAAAGACTCTGAACGTTCTGGTGATTTACTCTTAACAACTTAAAGCTAACGGAGCTAAGGTTAAAGCTAAGGCTATTAATATGAAGGACAGTCAGTGTGGGGTACTTTAACACAGGGTGTATGAATGTAGAGGTAAAGATCTACCTTTGTGGTGCGCCATGTTCCTCAACAGCTTCACTGAAGAAGGCAAGAGCAGTGGAGGCCTTGTTACTATTGGCAACACCAAGATACATTATCTATGGACATAATGTACCCCATCACCCCCTAAACAACATATACTTCTCATTTCTGAGTCTGATTTATTGAAGTATGAGAATATGACAGTTTTCTATTTGAAAATACTGATGAATACTGAACTAATAAGTCTTTACATAACTGTTGTTGTAATACCATTAAAAATATGCTGTAGAATGAGCCTTCATCAAATGATTATAACTACCTTCCTTGAGAAACCATCACTTCCTCTGAATATCACCATATTGTACCTGAAATGAGACAGGAATAATCATTCATCACCTAAGTTCTTGCGTTATGAAGAACTCCTGTAATAGGTTTCTATTTGAAAAACATAACCAACCTCATAAGTGTGTGGTTTGTGTGGATATTCATCAACGCTCTGGGGCCTGGGACAGAGTATGTCCTGCGTACCACACACCGTAACTCTGACGTTCCTGACGCTAGACCTGCAGTGTCAACTCTGTGCACTGATGAACGACCCCTGTGCCACTGCACACGATGTCCCTGTGCCCTCAGCAGTCCCAACATCATTCGGTACCCAGCTTGTGGGTTGCTGGAGTGGATGGCTGACACCAGTCAAGTTCATCATCATTTAAGTCACTGTACAGATCTCTCCCAGAGAAACCCCGATCATTCAGACGTCTCTGCAGCGTCCACCTAGAAACCCCTACAAACTCGGCACTACACTTCACAGACAGGCCCATGTGAAGAAGCTCAGAAACAGATTCTTTGCGTATTATAACTCTGGGGCAGCCACTATTTCCTCTGTCCAGGGAAACTGTAACACGTGTGTAGCCTTGTCATTTTGCTCAGAGACTAGGTGATGCACCTCAGTAAGGGCTTCATACACTGCTTGAGGGATCTCAGGGTGACTTGATAATGCACTAAGTACAACCAGCTCCTGTGAACATATAAACTCAAGGTAATCTGTATCCAGAGGGGCACGATCACGGCAGTTTGAGAGTCTGAGGTAGAGCCTGTCCAGTAAATGATCGAGCAGCATTTCCTACAAGGGAAACAATGCTAGAATAAGGGTAGAATAAGGAGGCAAGGCAGTAGCAGCAGTTTTATTTATTGGACTGACATGTTACGTTTACGTTCCACTGGCACTTTCCAGTGGATTAGTGGGATATGCTACTACCAGAGTGTAATAATGTGCTGTTGAGTGGAATATGCCAGTGTCCGAGAGGAATCCCTTGTTTTAAAATATGGAACAACTCCTAAATGACCCCTCATTTGTCTTCACAATGATTTTGGAAAAACAGACACTGAGACAGTCCAGTAAATGTCTGACCCTTTCATCAGGAGGAAGGGTACTGAATTTGGCTGGTACTGACATTTAATGGTAAAGCTATTTCACAACACAGTGTCCCACAAGTTCCCCTTCACTTCTGTTTAAAACTGTGAAACGTTTTCCTATAATGACACAGTCAGGCTACTCACACTACTCAGGCTGTACTCTGAGGCAGAAAGGTATAAAGACATGATGGAGTCAAGTGTCTGTGCACTCCACCCTTTGGAATTGAAGGTACACTCACAGCTAACAGTAATCTGTCAGTATTTTAGGAGCGTGTGTGTATTGATATTTTATGGGTGCGTTTAAAACATAGTTCTGTTACAAATGCCTTCATCTGAATGCTACCTTCTAAGGCCCTACCTGAGCAACAAGGGATCAAGGCTAACCTCTAGTCATATCACAGACAGTGGAAAGTGCCTGTAGAAAGTAAAACATCATTTCCTTTCACGAGCGGCAGAGAAATGTAACAATCCACTTAACGCTGCTCTCCCTTTACTTCAATGTGACAGACTTGAGTAGACGTTAATAAACACCATGCAACAAAAAGCTCTTTTACTTGGTGCTGTTTGGTGATGTACACACTGCCGAAATGTTTTGGTGTTCATCACCATCCTGTTATTAAAGGGTCCAGGAGAAATGTTTATTGGGCACATTATCTACAGTAAATTACTTGTAAACTGTTGTTACTGTGGTATTTTCAAACAAACTCGCTACTAACTGCCAAGAACATTGTTTCAACGTCTGGTTCACAACCTTAAATTTCTAAAGGGAGGGGGCACCTTTTTTCCAAACTTTGTCACACTTTGAAATCCTCGGCCTAAACAAACATGTCAATTTTACTCCAGTGTGGTGTTTTCATACAAACTAGCTACTAACATCAGAAAATAAATAAATAACCCTCACCTGTGAAGACCCACTCTGGTCTGACATTCTTCTACAAGCAAAACAAGACAGAATATGAGCAATAAATGCACATAATAGACCTTTCTATTCAGCCTCTTTATTCCACCACTGATTCTGATTAAATCTACACTGCAGTTCACCAAATCCATCCACTCCATTTAACTCTTATAAATGAAACTACACACTTTTAAACGGTCTGTTACATGTTCGTGCAGTACCCCATCACCTCAGGGTTGCCAGATTCACTTTTAACCCCCCCCCCCCCCCCCAGTCACAAGTTTTAGACCAAATGTTTGTTCCCCATTATATTTACTTTCTAATTATATCTCCGTGATACACACTTCCTTCTTTTCTTTCCTTTCTTTTTTCCTTTGTATTTTTGTTAACAGCCATTCCGGATGAAACACCGGTACAATTATTATCACTGGGTCGATGGGTCATTGTACGAACGCGTAAACAAACCAGTTAATAGCTGTGTTTAATGTCGTTTATAAGAATGAAATTCAGTAAACAGATGTAGATGGTAAACTGCAGTGTAGATACTTAATCATAACGAATGTTTTTTTGTGGAGGAGAGAGGCTGAACAGCTCGCTGAGTTTACAAGCTGACCCTTCAGGAAGAAAGTAGAGCTAACTTCACTTTAAATTTGAACTAAAATCAAAAGGGTGTGGATCTCAGAAATCACACCTACCTTAAATATCAGGTGTCAGCAGCAGAGGGGGGCGGATCAATCCAAATATCGACAATATCTGGTATTGGTATTTATCAATACTCGTGGAAAAAGATCGATACTCAAGCTTTTCTTCTCTCTTTTCTTTCCCCCCCCCCCCATATTTTACTTCTGCACCGGCACGTGGTGAACACTAGTGGTATCAGTATCAGCGATACTGGCCCTGTATTTACTTGGTATCGGATCGATACCAAAACTCCCGGTATCGCACACCTCTATTTCACATTGTGAGTGACACATCTTATTCTCAAGAATTGATTTTTTATTCAATATAAATCCAGTTGATTCTGTTGTCATAGTTTTATTAGAAAGAAAGAATGATTCTAAAAATGTACAAAACCTTAAATAATGTACCCACTGTGTTTACAGGACTATGGTTCCGGGGCCACGGTTATACACTATTTAAAATGAGACGTTTAAAGGACTTCTCTCAAACGTCCCGTCATAGTCCTCTGAATGTTTCCTGGTGGTCCTACAAACGTCCTGTAAGAACGTCCCCTATAACATTTAGGTCCTCCGGACCTTTCTTTGTTCGCTGGGTTAAGTTCCTTTAGAAAGTTATTTACTGGTCTCCGGCCTGTATGTCCTTCCCACTTGGCGCTGAAGCCATCCAATCAGAAATTACCTTTGTCAATTACCTTTGTCAAGCGTTAACTAAATATAAAAGTCTCAACGATTAAACAATAAATAAATGAACAAAACCCTTAAGCCAACGCTGAAATGTGAACTGTAATTGAACACAGTTTATTCCGCCTCCTGTGGCGCCAGTGAAGGACAAGCTTTGACTGTTTTCTGGGGTTTTACTCACGGACCTTGTTTAGTTCTGAATCCGGAGCTTGCTCCTTCTTCCAAATTTGGGGCTGAACTCTCCCGTTTTCTAGGACGGAGCTGTAGACGATTCTGCGCAGTGAGACCAAGCTCACTGCAGGCTGCGCGTGCACGACCCAATAAAGATTAACCCCATAAACGCCAGGCCTAATTAACTTAAAGTACACACATTACTTTAGATACTATTTTCACCGTGTCTCTGTGCCTAGAAAATATCATTAATGTTCATAAACACAGAGCAGTGTAATAGAGGACAACCACATTCTGTTGCTGTTGATTTAAATGAAGGGTTGTCTTTGTTGTTGTTTGTTTTTTACCAAGTGTTCCCAAGCGTCCCTTTAAGTCTTTCTGCTTCAGCTGGTTTTTCCTAAACATCTCCTCAGTATTTTATCAGAACCACTGCTCAGGTGAAATGACCAAGTCCAGGCTCCTAAGAAGAGAGAGATCACGCTGGTACAGCACAAGGCGTAGGGACAGTAACAGGCAGGAAGGCAGAATCATGTGGTGTTTAAAGGCATAGTTTGTTTTTTTAAGTCTTTAATTAAGGCCTAAACACCCTCGATCCCCTGACAGCAAGGAGACGGCGGACCACTGTTGATCCACTGAGGACAAAGTTGGAGGTCCACTAGTGTTTTACACAGCGTTTTCTGGGCGGACCACTGCTGATTAAACAGAATTTTAGACAAAATGCCACATTTTAGCACTTTTCCATTCACAGTGTAATTTACATTTTTCTCCTTCATTAGGTTCTTTTTGTTATTCTTTATAAATAAGATCAGTAAATAATTTAAATCAGCACAGGGTCAACATTTTTATCATTTAATCATTTTATATCAGGCTTACACTCATTATTATATCTCTCAGAGTTGTTGGTGATATCTGTATTAATGTGTTTTCCAGAATAAAAGTCTCTGTGAATGTAAACTCTGTGTGAGGAGATTATAAATGAGTTCTATCCTGTACAGGACAGTAATCTGAGGGGTCCGATGGTGGACCAGCAGTGGTCTACAGTCAGTGGTGTGACAGTGGACCGATATACGCTCTCTGTCTGGGACCAGTGGAGAACACTAGAAAACCACACAAAACACACAAAAGCAGTGCTTCATTCACACATTTGTTGTTGACCTTTATAAATCAGACACTGGAATTTATTCATCTGTTTTTATTTAAATAACAAATCTCCATAATTAAGGCAATGAGCAACAACGGGAGCTGTGATTAAACTTTCCTGAAAGAAAATGATTACATAAGTACACATCTATGTTTTGTTAAGGTAAGGGTTAACCCATAACCCATAGCCATAGTCTTTATGAAGATTTACGAAGATAAACCACTGTTCGTCTTGTTTCTCTCTCTGATCCTCACCATGTTAATGTTGTATGGGGCGATGGTCTGCAGGTCACCTGATGTTTTATAGGCGTGGGTAAAAGAAGTCATGAAAAAACACTTGACTAACAAAAACAACGTAGACACCACAAGCTGTCAGAGCAGCTTCAGTGCTCTTGTTACAGAGCCTCCAGTCTCTGGAACTCTACTGGAGGGATAGAGCCGTCCTTACAGAAGTTATTCCCTGAACTGGGGTTCTGATGAGGCTGAAGGACATGGGTCTAACACATCACTTCAAACTCTACTCTAGGTGTTCAACTGAGATCTGTATTAGTATTTTTTTACTGAGCTATACTTTAAGATCAATATAATGTTTCTGATATTTTTCAGTGGTGTCACTCTGGACTTGATTGTGTTTATCTGTGGTTAAAACATTCACTGTTATATTTATTTATGTATTTTCCATGAACTTCTGTCAAATTCCATCACAGTTTGGGAGCAGTGGCCTCTGGCCCCACCCCCAAGGCCCCGTCTCCATGACAACACACATACAGTGTATCAATCTGCAGCAGGAGACGGGCAGCAGTAGCCGTTAATATCAGCATTAACCCTGTGTCCTCCGCCTGCAGCAATTAGCTCACAGTCTGATAAACAAGTCCCTTACATTTATATAACTCTGAATTAATCAAACTACTGAAGAACTTTCCCTTGTGAAGCAAACTACAGCATTAACTTCATAAAATAATTATAATAAAACATTAAAAACCTTTATAAAATCCTCTAAAACTTTTTTTTTCTTTAACATTGGTGTAATAATTAACTAAACACACATCTGGAATAAATCTTTTAAAAAAAACTTTTAAACTTTCTGTTCAATATTTATTGTTATATATATATTGTCCATTTTCCCTCCAAAACCCAGTCAGAGGTTCACAGGGGGAAAACCCGAAGGCGGAGTCTTTAGGAGCGTGTGGTGCGCTGGAGGGAAACGCTGCCCAATCAGAAAAGACTCCACCCTCAGCTGCCAGGACCCAATCAGAAAACGTGTTCCTCTTAACCAATAGGAAGAAAGACGATCTGGAGGTGGTGAGATGCCACCGGGGGCAGTACTGAGCAAAGCGTGTGTTTAAAATCTACATGTTTACTGTTAAAGTGAGGACCCTGAAGAAAACTGGTCACGTGACACTACAGGTTCCGGGACTCAATAGCGGCAAAACAAAGTGAGGAGAAATGTTCCCACAAGTAGAGTGAGACCCCGGGGGTCACTCACTGTCCCTCAGAGCATTGCAGGGGTGGATGTATATTCTCTCTCACACACACACATTCTCTCTCACACACACACACCTCACACACATTCTCTCTCACACACACACACCTCACACACATTCTCTCTCACACACACACCTCACACAATCTCTCTCTGTCACACACACTCTCTCTCACTCATTCACTCTCTCTCTCTGTCTTTCACTCACACTCTCACTCACACACACTCTCTCACTCACACACTCACTGAGTCTGTGGGGGAGAGGAGGAGAAGGAAGCGGTAGCCGGCTGTTTGCTGGTCGTCATGGCGGCGGCGGCAGAGAGGAAAGTTAGTTTTGAGCAGCTCTCGCGGCGGCACGGTTTAAAAGTTGTCCCCGAGGTCAGATGCTCAGTGGAGGAGTGTGGTCTGGCTGTAGGGGAGGTTATTGGGTGTGAGAGCATTGTTTCTGTCTCTCTTATGAATGATGAATGGGGCTGTCGTAGTGTTTGTAGACAGCGTAGAGAAAGTAAACACTGTGGTGGAGCGCGGCGTGGTCACTAGAGACTCATTCACGCCCATACTACCTCTCGTTCGTCCCTCTAAAAAAATCACACTGTGCAATGTACCACCTTTCATTAAAAATTAAGTGTTATCTGAAGAACTGTCTCGTTTTGGTCAGCTTGTGTCCTACATGAAGAGAATCCCTCTTGGTTGTACGTCTCCTCGACTCAAACACGTAGTCTCCTTCAGACGGCAGGTCTACATGATCCTGAAAAATGGCAGAGAAAATCTAAATGCGGCTCTGAAATTAAGAGTTGATGGTTATGATTATGTAGTTTTTGCTTCGTCAGACTCTATGAAGTGTTTAGGGTGTGGTCAAGAAGGACATTTAAAGCGTTGGTGTCCTGAGGAGGCAGAGGCAGGGCCAGACTCTAAGGGGAAGGACACAGTGCAGGAGGTACATGGTTCATCCTCCATATTTACAAATGAGTAAGATCAGGGTGGGCACTCTGAATGTGAATGGAGCACGGGATGCTCAGAAAAGAGCTCTAATTTATGAACTTATTGAGCGTAAGGCTGTGGATGTTATGTTTGTGCAGGAAACACATAGTGACGATAACAATGAAACTGACTGGAGGAAGGAGTGGACGGGGGACATTGTTTTTAGTCACATGACCTCTGCTAGAGGAGGGGTTGCTATTCTTTTTGCTAAACATGTTTTGCCTGTTCCATGTGAGGTCAAGCATGACGTAGGCGGTAGGTTCCTGTTTATTGAGGCACAGCTGGAACGTTTTAAGGTTAATTTTGTAAATGTTTATGCTCCTACAAATGGCCCAGACTGGGTCACTTTTCTCGACAGTGTAAGTGTGGCACTGCAGGATGCTAGCCCTGAAGATTATCTATTTTTGCGGGGTGATTTTAATTGCACAAAAGATGACAATATTGACAGAAATCACGCAGAGCCTCATGGTCCGTCCCAGAGGGCACTGTGTAAGTTGTTGCGCACTCATGACCTGTTTGATGTTTGGAGGGTTTTAAATAGGACTAGTAGACAGTACACTTGGGCCCATGCAAGAGAAGGATTCATGTCTTTATCCAGACTGGACTGATTTTACTGTTTCAAGCATCACCTCAGCATTTTGTGTGTGATTTCTCCAGTGGGGTTCTCTGATCATTGTATGGTTATGTGCACGGGTTTTATTGCAAATATGAATCATAAAAGTGCTTACTGGCATTTGAACACTTCTCTTTTAAATGATGAGCAGTTTAAACATGTGTTCTCCGTTTTCTGGTCTAATGTCAAACTTAAACAGCCTTGTTTTAGTAACTTAAGACAGTGGTGGGACTAAGGTAAAGTTGAAATTAAATTACTTTGTCAACACTTTTAACATTACACAGTCCTTGAAGCAATTAGAAAATGATGTAGTTGAGTTACAACTGGGTGGTAGAACTTACAGGAGACCAACGTCACACTGCGGCTCTGAAATCTAAACCTTCTGCTCTTGCTGATCTGCTCGGGTACAGGGCACAGGGAGCTCTGGTCCGTTCGCGTTTTCAGTACTTAACGAAGTTTTTCTTCAGCCTTGAGAAGAAGAATGGCCAGAGTCGGTATATTCACTCTCTGCGATCCGAATGTGGTGTAGAACTAACGGAGCCCACCGAAATACAGAGGCGTGCTGTACGGTTCTACGAGAACTTGTACAGTAGTGAGTATGTGGCCATTGAAGAACTTTCCGAGAGTTTTTATGCTGGACTTCCAAAGGTCTCGGAGCAGTTGAACACGGAGTTAGAGAAACCGTTGCTCAAACAGGAACTCCATGCAGCGCTGCAGAGCATGAACGGCGGGGCTGCTCCAGGAATCGATGGGTTACCTGTGGAGTTTTATAAATCTTTTTGGACGGTGCTGGGTGCAGACTTATTGGCCGTGCTCAATGAAAGCCTCGCAGAGGGACGTCTGCCACAGAGCTGCAGGAGGGCCGTAATCACCCTGCTGCCCAAGAAGGGGGACCTCCAGGACATTAAGAATTGGAGACCCGTGAGCCTCCTGTGCACGGATCTCAAGGTGTTTTCAAAGACTTTGGCTACTAGGCTGAGAAAAGCAATGGGGCAGGTCATTCACTTAGACCAGACCTACTGTGTGCCGGGCAGATCTATTACTGATAATATCTGCTTGATCAGAGATGTTTTAGAGGTGTCCAGAGTTGTAGGGGTTGATTTTGGTCTTGTTTCCCTGGATCAGGAGAAAGCCTTTGACCGAGTCGAACATCGGTACCTTTGGTCGACTCTTGAAGCTTTTGGATTTAGCCAAACTTTTATTGCGATGACTAAAGTACTGTATCAGGACATTGAAAGTGTACTGAAAGTCAATGGCGGTTTGAGTGCTCCTTTCAAGGCTGGTCGTGGCATACGGCAAGGCTGTGCCATGTCTGGGATGTTGTTTTCCCTCGCCATTGAACCACTGCTGCACAGATTCCGCTCCAAAATTGAAGGGTTGTTTTGACCACAATATGGTGTTCAACATCGTATCTCAGCGTATGCTGATGATGTAGTTGTGATGGTAAATGGTCAGTCCGATGTTGATAATATAGTGTCTGCTGTGAGGGATTTTGGGATCTTGTCGGCTGCCAGAGTGAACTGGGGGAAGAGCGATGCTGTTGCAGTGGGGAAATGTCAGAGTGGTTTACCCAGCCTGTCAGCAGGTATGTGCTGGAAAAGGGGAGGTTTTAAATATTTAGGTGTGCACCTTGGGGATGGAGTTACGGAACAGAAAAACTGGGAGGGTCTAGCTGTGAAAATTGAAAGCAGGTTGGCTCGGTGGAAGTGGATTCACTCACAGCTGTCATACAGAGGGAGAGTGCTGGTCATAAACAATCTGATCGCCTCTGCCCTCTGGCATCGACTGGCGTGTGTGCATCCTCCTGTTGGGTTACTGCCCCGTCTCCAGGCCATCATCGTTAACTTCTTTTGGGACAGACTCCACTGGGTCCCTCAGGGTCTCCTCTTTCTGCCCAAAGATGAAGGTGGACAAGGCCTGGTGCATTTAACCAACAGAATGACAACATTTCGTCTTCAGTTTCTTCAGAAGTTGTTGACGGCTCTGTGGACGTAGTGTGGAGGAAGGTGGCCAGCACTGTTCTACAGACAGTTGATGGGCTGGGGCTGGACTCTCCACTTTTCCTGATGAACACTAAACTGCTTCACTTGAATAGACTTCCCCCTTTTTATTGTGGACTGTTTAAATGTTGGACAATGTTTAAAGTGAACAGACCAGAGAAGTGTGACTCTTTGTTTTGGCTGCTTGAGGAGCCTATTGTGTATGGAACGCGCCTGGACGTGGGGAGCGAAGGGACACCTGGTCTCACTCAAGTGCTGTGTGCCTCCGGCGTGGTCACACTCCGGCACCTAGTGGAAGTAGCAGGACCAGGTTTGAGGGATGTCCATGCCATTGCCTCTCGTCTAGGCCTGAGGTCTCTGCGTCTTATGAGGTCTGTGCTGAACCTGTGGAGAGCTAGACTGGAGCCAGAGGAGTGGTCCAAGCTGGAGGACCTTTGGACCGGAAATGTAGTGCCCAGAATGGAAGACGATTTTCCTAACACTCGGCTCACTCCTGATTTGAAAGACATGTGTGGTCCATTGTTGGACCTTACTGGACTGCAGGAGCTAGGTAAATAATAATTCTGTGTTCTTTAGGGCACACTGCATGCACACTCACTTTATCCTGTGCTCACAGTACACATCAGGCAGTAGTGAAAAGTACCCACATGCTGTACTGCATCGGGAGACATTGTGAAGTATTAGAACACAGCACACTGTCTTGTCCCATGATTGAACCAGGGCAGTGGAGGTGTTCAATGTTGATAAAGAAAAATGGTGGAAAACAAGGAACTGGCTGTTTACAAGTGTAAATAATATACAAACATAAAAATAAACTTTAAAAATATTACGGTTTTTTACAAACCCAGGTAACATTAAGAATAGCTTTGAGGAGAACGATAAACACACTTTGTCTGATTTTAGAATTGTTATTAATGTATTTTATGACTGTTTAAGGAGATGTCTGCAACTGTGGGAAAATGCAGTTATCTCTGGTTTTTTTCATATTCAGAAGCTCTGTGGTTTTTAAGGTGGAATGGCATGTTTGAGGAGAAAAACAACGGTTGTTTAAGGGCTGAAGTGTAATGTGTCTGTAAGTTTTTATTCACTGTTTGAATTCCCACAGAATCTCATTTGTAACTCGAGCTGTTTAATTTAGTAGCACTGTTGCTAATGCAGTTAGATGTCTTTCGAATTTGAAGACATTCCAACCTTAAGTCATCCAAAACAGCAAAAATAAGTCAGTGTTACCCCCCTATGGAGCAGGAATAGAGCAACATCCTCATCTCGGTTGGTGATTTTCAGCGTTTGGAGTCTCTCCGTTGTCTAAAAACCTCCAGATGGCGTTTCTCTGCCGTGAGCAGAGAGAGAGAAAGCCTAGCACCGGACCCAGACACTTTGTTTTTTTACCCATTTACAGACACTGGGGCTTCGTAAACACATTAGAGCAGTTTCCAGAGCAAACTGACTGCAGAGCAGCACATGGAGAGGACACACACTCAGAGTTTTATACACAGGGTTAAAATCGTGATTGATGCCTTTAAAGCAGGTAGTGAATGCAATCTGAGGTAATAATGTTAGGTTGCTAGTTAGCCAGTCAAGCTAATTGATGTATTGGTAGTAAAAAAATTAATAAAATTATCATCTCAGTTACCAGATATCATCGAGTCAGAGGTTTGAGAAGGTTAAAGTTGCTAAAGGTGTGGGATTAACTTTGGTGTTGTTAGATTAATATGCCCCTGTACAAATGCAGCTGGGTATGTTGTAATTTTATTAGCCATTAGCAGGTCGATGAAGCTCAGTGGCTCAGTCTGTATGAACTTTTGGGCAGATCCTAAACATTAGTTCATCATCAGTCAGCTTTGTTTTCTGTCTTTTGAATGTTTGACTAATTTAACTTGGCTAAAAAAGAGTTTAGAAAGTGGTTTGCAGGTCAAGTCTGTTGTTTATTTTTAGTCGGTTACACCACCCTTCCCTTGTTCATTTTGTTAAATCCTGTTTCCCTAACTCTCAGACAGATCACTGCCCTCTGTTAGGTCAGGAGGTGTTGACACCTGGGCCAGAAAGAGACAGCGGGATAGAGATTTAGTTGAGTATCTGAGGGAGATGGAGGAGAGGGAGAGGAGAGAAGACTGTGAGAAAGAGAGGGAGATGAAAGGTTTTTGAAAATATTAGAGGTTCTACACAAAAATGAATTGTTGAAAACCAACTTTGGTATGACTGTGTTGTGTGAGAACTGTGGTTATTATATATTTGTGCACGCCAACAAGTTGGATGTATATCTTACATGAATATTTCGTCCTAACATGATTTTTCTGAAGTGTCCTCTCCCCAGTCTTTTCAGAATAGAAAACGTAGGTCAGATTTTTCAGTCTTACACACAATATGCAATCATGATTGTAGATGTTTATTTTAGAAGCAGGAGCTCACCTCATTCCACTGATTTAATCATTTGGTTTCAGTCTTCACTAAATGGACTGTGTAATTCTGTCTGGTGGGAATGAAGATCAGACACACTGGAGCTCTGTGAATAAGACACACCTGGTCCAACTAAGTCCAGGTTTTATCTTTACAGCAACCAAAAATATAGAATGGATTATTTAATACAAAAATAAATCTGTGTAAATTACAGATGGGGGGATATAAGTTTCAGATCAGTTGTTTTTAATGAATGGAATACTTTTACAAATATAATAAACTGCTCGTGGCGAGGCCTGAAGATATGAGGGGGTTTTTATAAGCTGCTGTTTCTCTCTCAGTAAACACAGGGAGTTTATATTTACAATTTTATTGACATTTTTACTCAGTAACGGATGTGATTTAAAATGTAGTGAAGTACAATAAATAATGTAAAATATACTCAAGTAAAAGTAAAGTTACAGATTAAAAAAAACTACTTAAAGCACAAGTACACAATAAAACTGCACTATTACAGTAACGCGAGTAAAAACTCTGCATAGAACAGAAGTTCCCATGTCTGACTATAATACTTACATACTTATGTACAAATATCTCGGTGGCCAAATGTGATTTTATTTATAGTTCAAAAGGATAATCTCTTAATTTTATGTTAAAATATTTACCAGAGAATTAAAAATAAACTGCTTCTGAATTAGACCCTGATACAAAGCTGGTAGTGTTTTAAAATCCAAATTGTACCCTAAGATGAAAAGAACTATACAAAGTGTGTCACACCTGTCTCTGTGGACGTCTCGCTTCCTCCCTCACTTCACACCGCATTACCACTTGAGTCTGTGAATTACTCTGGGGACTTCAGTTCTCATGGTTCAGCGGATGGTCACGACTCCATCAACCAATGGGAGCTCTTTGGTGCGCTCCGGGTCACCTGAGTTTTAAATCACAGCTGTTTATCTGAACATAATCATTCAGTTACTATATAAACCCAGGCTTTTGCATCTGCCACTTGTGAAGTATTGCTAACTCTTTTGTTACTTACTTAGCGAACCTTGTTTATGAAAGCCAACTCGTGTATGACCATTTCTTACGTTTCTCTTGACTCTGTTTATTGGATGTGGACTACTAGTGTTTGATACTTTGTGTTTTTGACCTCAGCCTGTACCTTACAATTCTTTAGATCGCCCTTTTGGTTGTGACTGCTCTCCCTTTATGGTGTGCTTCGCACTTTAACTTCTCTGAACTAAAACTGTTCCTGCTAAAAACCCGCGAGTGTCTCTCCTGTTTACATAGCCTGACAATGTGTAGTATTGATGTTAATGGTTTGCAAGACATACAAATAAATAAATAAATAAATCAAACTATATATAAAAATTGCATTGGTCAAAATAATGAAAGCGTTTTTTTTAATTAATATTTAAATAAAAAAAGGGAGAAAAGGTCAGAAAATGTACTCTACATAATATTAATTGAATAATGAACTATTTTAAATATCAACACTTAAGAACTGACTACTACTACATCCATAAACCTGATTTAACTGGTGATTAATCTGGGTTTGAACTGAATATTTAACATTTAAAATAGATTATGTAAAAAGAATATTTTTTAGATTTCTTAAACTATGATTTTAATTTACTCTAAAAATGTAAATTTATTTTTTTTATTAAAGTTATTAATAGATTATGAAAATGTAAGATGATCATTTAGAAATATTGGATTTAAAAAAAAACCTCCCCAGATCACCACCTTAATGTGGTGGAGGGATTTGCGTGCCTGCATGAGCCTAGGTTGTTGTCAATAACCCCTGGTAGGGTCTCCCAAGGCAAATTGGTCCTAGGTGATGGGCCAGACAGATAGTGATCCATAAAGACAGAGATGAAGAGATCAAGAACAGGGACACAGCCTCCTTTGCCCGGAGTAGGGTTACAGGGCCCTTACCCTGGAGCCAGACCTGGGGGAGGGGCTCCTTGGCGAGCACCTGGTGGCGGGACTCAGCCCAAAGGAGCAGCATGGGTCCACTCTCCCATGGGCCCACCACCTGTGGGAAAGGTAGTAATCTGGGTCTGGTGCATTGTGGATCGGGTGGCAGCCGGGGTCAGGGGCCCTGGCGTTCTGATCCTGAAACTGGCTTTTGGAACATGGAAAGTAACCTCAAGCTGGCGTGCGAGGTTGAGAGGTTCCGGCTAGATATAGTTGGGCTCCCCTCGACACACAGTATGGGCTCTGGAACCAATCTCCTTGAGAGCGGCTGGATGCTCTTTCACTCTGGAGTTGCCCAGGGTGAGAGGCGTAAGGCAGGAGTGGGCTTACTCATAGCCCCCCTGGCTCAGCGCCTGTATGTCTGGGAATACCCCAGTGGACGAGAGGGTAATTTCCACTGCGCCTTCGGGTTGGGGAAAGGGCTCTGACGGTTGTTTGTGCTTATGCACCGAACAGCAGTTCAGAGTACCATGCCTTCTTGGGGACCCTAGAGGGGGTGCTGGAGAGTACTCTTTCTGGGGACTCCACTGTTCTGCTGGGGGACTTCAATGCCCATGTGGGTAATGACAGTGAGACCTGGAGGGGCGTGATTGGGAGGAACGGCCCCGCTGATCTGAACCCGAGTGGTGTTCAGTTATTGGATTTCTGTGCCCATCACAGTTTGTCCATTACGAACACCATGTTTGAGCATAAGGGTGTCCAAAAGTACACCTGGCATCAGGATACCCTACGCCGCATTTCGATGATCGATTTTATAGTCGTATCATCTGACCTGCGGCCATATGTTCTGGACACTCGGGTGAAGAGAGGTGTTGAGGTGTCAACTGATCAGCACCTGGTGGTGAGTTGGATCAGATGGCGGGGGAGGATGCCAGACAGACCTGGCAGGCCTAAACTTGTGCTGAGGGTTTGCTGGGAATGTTTGGCAGAGGAACCTGTCAGAAAGATCTTCAACTCACACATCCGGCAGAGCTTTGACTGCATCCCGGGGGAGGCTGGTGACATTGAGTCCGAATGGGCCATTGTTGAGGTGGCTGAATGGAGCTGTGGCTGCAAGGTTGTCGGTGCCTGTCGGGGTGGAAATCCCCGCACTCAGTGGTGGACACCCAGGTGAGGGAGGCAGTCAAGCTGAAGAAAGAATCCTATCGAGCCTGGTTGGCTCGGGAGACTCTGGAGGCAGCTGACAGGTACAGAGGAACCAAGCGGCTCGCGGCTTCGGCTGTCGCTGAGGCAAAAACTCGGGTGTGGGAGTGGAGAGGGGAAGGCAGTTTTCCACCAACACTGTATATGGTGGGGGTGGGGAACTGTTGACCTCGACTGGGGACGTCATTAGGCGGTGGAAGGAATACTTTGAGGATCTTCTCAATCCTACCAGCACATCTTCCGCAGAGGAAGTAGAGTTTGGGACCCGGACCTGGATAAGCGGTGGATAATGGATGGATGGATTTAAAAAAAAAAAAAAAATATATATATATATATATATATATATATACAGTCATGAAGAGCTGATATGACCCCGTGGGAGAGTCATCTGATAAGCTGATAAGTGAACAATTTTTGTTATTAACACAAACTGATGCTTACACTGCCATTCCTAGTATAAAGATGACAGTAGCAGGGATAAAACTTGCACTAAAAAAATGTGACCCATTAGTTACTTAAAAAATTTTATGGCAACACAGTGACATGTAATATTAATGAGTAGATTCTAATTTTCAAACTTTTAATTAACATTCATGGAATGAATTGACTCAATTTAAGCAAGAAAATTATGTAAATGTTAATAAAATGCACAGTTAAAATGTGTTGGATTTAGTAATAACATGCATACATATGAATTAATATAGCTCAGAAATATTTAGTAAATACAAATTAATTTCACAAGGAAAATTAATTAATATTGACTATTTATCTGAGTAAACTTAATTAATATTTAGTAAATATCCTGCAAGTATTGATTTACATTTACTAAACATCTTGCAAAAATTGATTAGCATGTACTAAGTATCTGGAGAAAGTCTCTATTTACTAATCATCGTAACTTTATATCTATTCAAATAATATCACGTGTCACTTTGTTGCCATATATTTTTTTAAAATTTTAAATCTACCTAATATGTCCTTTTTGTGCCATGTTTGAGTCAACAGATCAATATGCATAAAATAATACCAGGTAAACCTTTATTCAACTCTTGCAACATTTATTCACACAAAAATTGAAGTATACAATTACAACAGGGATCACAGGCAGAATATTTTTTGGGGATGTGTTGCAAGGTCAAAACTTGTTGGTTCAGCACTTAAATCACAACAATGTTTTGAGTCTGCACTCATCTTATACCAGTATGAATATTAGTTTTAACTTCATAAGCAAGTGTAATGTTTTAGTGTTGGTCTTTTCTATTCATCTATTTGCAGGTGCATCCTGAGTCCTAATTAGATTGACTGGGTATAATTGTAAACAAAATATGATCTCTTGTATTTGAAATACATTATGTACATAAAATATAAACAGACATAACCTTGCTGTACAGTCAAATCATTTAAACCAGACTTTAGACAGTGAGCAAACACAGGTCATAACATTTTATAGAAATGATTGGAATTGGAATATTTCTTACTTTTAAAAAGTATTAATTATATTGTTTATAGTAGTGCCCTCAAGTCACGCTCGAATTTGGTTTTACGATTCAGATTCACAGCAAAAAAGAAAACTGGGAGCCATATTGTTTTTGAACACTACTACAAAATGGCCGAAACACAAATTAGTGCAAACAAACAGTGAGTATAACACCATTTCTGACACAGAAATAACATCAGCAGTAAAAATTAAGAGTGATCTGAATGGTCTACTTTAACAGAAACCATCAGGTATATAGTGTGAAAAGAGAAAATGCTATTGGGAAATAGATTTTTTTTAAAACTTAGCAGGAAACCAAAGAGATTAAAATTAAATATAGCTGCAAGCGGCAATTCCCATGGTCCAAGCTGGTATTCGCTGGTACAAACCGAATGCAAAAACTGAATGCAATGATGTGGAGATGTCAATATTTTATTCGTAATAGAACATAGATGACAGATCAAAAGTTTAATCTGAGCAAATGTAACATTTTAAAGGAAAAATATGTTGATTCATAATTTCACAGTGTCAACAAATCCCAAAAAAGTTGGGACAAGTAGCAATAAGTGGCTGGAAAAAGAAAATTGAGCATATAACGAACAGCTGGAAGACCAATTAACACTAATTAGGTCAATTGACAACATGATTGGGTATAAAAAGAGCTTCTCAGAGTGTCAGTGTCTCTCTGAAGCCAAGATGGTAAGAGGATCACCAATTCCACCATTGTTGCACAGAAAGATAGTGCAGCGATACCAGAATGGTGTCACCCAGCGTAAAATAGCAAAGACTTTTAAGTTATCATCATCAACCGTGCATAACATCATCAAAAGATTCAGAGAATCGGAACAATTGCTGTGCGTAAGGGTCAAGGCAGTAAAACTCTACTGGATGCTCGTGATCTCCGGGCCCTTAAACGTCACTGCACCTCAAACAGGAATGCCACTGTCAAGGAAATAACAGAATGGGCTCAGGAATACTTCCAGAAAGCATTGTCAGTGAACACAATCCACCGTGCCATCCGCCATCGCCAGCTGAAACTCTACAGTGCAAAGAGGAAGCCATTTCTAAGCAAGCTCCACAAGCTCAGACGTTTGCACTGGGCCAGGGGTCTTTTAAAATGGAGTGTGGCAAAATGGAAGACTGTTCTGTGGTCAGATGAGTCACGATTTGAAGTTCTTTATGGAACACTGGGACGCCATGTCATCCGAACCAGAGAGGACAAGGATAACCCAAGTTGTTATCGACGCTCCGTTCAGAAGCCTGCATCACTGATGGTATGGCGTTGCATGAGTGCTTGTGGCATGGGCAGCTTGCATGTCTGGAAAGGCACCATTAATGCAGAGAACTATGTTCAGGTTCTAGAACAACATATGCTCCCATCTAGACGTCATCTCTTTCAGGAAAATGTGCTAGCATATAAGCTTTCTTGAGATAGAACGGGAAGTTTGTGTAGTGTTTGTAAGGTGGTCCTTGCTTTTCTGGCATTTCTGTGGAAATGTAGGAGGAGTAGTGGATGACAGAGACTGCATAGAGCAGAAGTCACTCTGGAGTTGAAAAGCAGATATGATGTGGAGCTGCTTGTACTGGGGTCTGTCATCAGTGGACACAGGACACTGTCTGCTGGATGTGTTTGGTTGTGGACTATTCCCAGACCAGCAGTGATGCTGAGGGATTTAAAACTCCAACACCTGAGTCATACCTGCAGTATGGGTGTCCAGACCATTGAAGACCAGTGTGAAAGCGAGCAATCTTTGCAGAGCAAGAGCGACATTTCCTGATACAGGAGCCACACTTTAGGATAGACTTTGTAGTGCTTTTACACATGATCCTTGGTGTTCTGGTGTCTCAGCAGAGCAGGATTTTAAGAGGGAGTGGTAGTGAATGAGTGGGTGAATTTCTGGTCTGCAGACAGGTGAGGGTTGGGCTTGGGTTACAG
The DNA here is from genome assembly GCF_029633855.1 of Hoplias malabaricus. Lineage (NCBI taxonomy): Eukaryota > Metazoa > Chordata > Actinopteri > Characiformes > Erythrinidae > Hoplias > Hoplias malabaricus. The sequence goes on from NC_089805.1 coordinate 48,679,900, forward strand.
AGACAGCAGAGAGCACAGAACTCACTCTGAAATTTCACCCTGGATTCTGCCCCAATGTTCAGGAGCCCCACAAAGCAGAGATGATTTTAACACCTGTTTCCACTCACTGTCCAAACTTGTACATACACATATTTTCTTGATCAAACTTACAGATATAAAGGCAAAGACTGTAGCTCATACATTCTCAGCACTGTAGTGACACTGACATTATGGTTATATGTCAGTGTGTGTAGCGCTCTTATGAGTGAAACAGACAGAGGAGTATGGAGATTTAAAACCTTTGTCCACTCACTGTCCACAGTGTTACACACACCTACTCTGTTGGTCCACATCATGTCCTGACCATTGAAGAATTTGAAAAGGAGCAATGAAAGTATGCACAGGAAGGGGTGGACCCCTCTCTGTAATTTTAGATCTACAAAGTGCTCCTGTGGACAGTGGAGCTGAAAACATGGACATTGAATGTAGAAATGAGGAGGTGGTTAGGGTTTATTGCTGAATATCTGTATTTCTGTGTCTGTGTTCTCTGGCCTTCTCTGACTGGCAGGGGGGAGGGGAGGGGGAGAGGTGACAGTCTGTGTGTGAGGAGGAGAGGGAGGGGCTGAGGGGGATTCTGCAAAACAGAAAGAAGTCTGCAGGCATGGATGAGATGTAACTGATATATTTGATCAAGAACTAGTCCTTGGATCAAAACCCAATATGGACATATGTGGTATCATGAGAATCGTAAGAACCTGAACTTTAGTAATTATCAAAAAATGTGGAACTTTCATTACTGTGTGATTGCAGCCTCTGCTTAAATAGAGATGTGCAGCTTGCCTTTGAAACATTGCATAAGAAAGAGCTGTAACTCACAAATGCTTTAGTCATATGTTATGAAAATGCACAAGCTCCTTTCCCATGGTCTTCAGAATATATCTATCTCATTTTACAAAGTTGTAAGATACTATGCAGAGTATACAATAAAGTAAACTGCTTGTCAATATGTTTAATTTTCGCTGAGATATTCCATATTTTCCTGTTGAAAATTTGAATTGCGCCCCCTAGTGGCTATCCTTATGAAAATGTTTATGTGCTCAGGAAGTGCTGCCATGGACATACCATGCAAGTCTCATTATGATAGGACCTTGTTAAGAACATTAAACAGCTGCTGAAATTTGATTGGCTGATGGGGCCATGTTTTTTTCGAATATGACATTATCGTCATAGAATCTCATTCAGGACATCACCCACTCCATACCAATCGGCATGTCAATCGGACAATCCTGTGAAACATAAATTTTTTGTTGTTATAGCACCCCCTAGGCTTGCAGTTGCACAACCAAGTACTTATGTCTTCCTGCCCTTATAGGGATCAAGCATTATAATGGCCCTATAAACAGTATTTGACATGATAGAATATGGAGAAATTGCACATTTGACTAAATTCATTGGACATTTTCTCTATATTTTCAAAGAGTCTCAAAAATCTGAAAGGCTCACTGAAGACACAATATAACACACTATTAATACCCTGAATATGAAGAAATTTTACTGTGGAAGTTTTATATAATTGCCCTATAAACATAGCACTGGACACGATAAAATGTGCGGAAATTGTGCATATGGCTTAATTCATTTGACATTATCTCTTTATTTTCAAAGTGTCTCAAAAATCTAAAAGTCTCACTGAAGACACAATATAACAGACTATTAATATCCTGAATATGATGAAATTTTACTGTGGAATTATTTTGTAAAAACACTATAAACATAGCATTGGACACTATAGAATGTGTGGAGAATTTGCTTATTTGGCCTAATTCATTGGATATTATCTCATTATTGTCACAGTGTCTCAAAAATCTGAAAGGCTCACTAAAGATACAATGTAACAGACTAATAATATCCTGAAGATGATGAAATTTTACTGTGGAAATTTTATATAATTGCACTATAAACATAGCATTGGACAAGATAGAATGTGTGGAGAAATTGTGCGTTTGCCTTAATTTATTGGACATTATCTCTTTATTTTCAAATTGTCTCAAACATCTGAATGGCTCACTGGAAATATAATATAACAGACTATTAAAATCCTGAAAATGAAAAAAAATTTACTGTGGAATTTTTTTGCAATGGCCCTTTGAGTATGGAGAGAAATTAGTCTCAAAATACTTTACTAATGTGTAAATGTTAATCCACAAATTAAACACAAGTCACAAATATGTTTTACTGTTCACAAATGAATACATCCCAATCTGTGTCTCTCAGTCTGCAATTTGTACAAATACAGTTACATTTATAAATACATGTTTTTGGTTTTCATAGATATATCATCATTTTATGCAAAAATAAATACATTTGTTTAAATTTACATTGCAAATCTTTGTAAAGTCGAAGTCTCAAATTTAAAATTTATTTGTAAAATGTTGAATCTGCGTTTGTGGATCAAGTCACTCATGTGTTTTCCGACATGCATTTGTGTATTTGCTCTCGCGGGTTTTTGAATTTTGAGACTTTCTTTTCGCATTTCACCCACTTCACACACCGCAGCCTGATCCACAAATGTGGCCAGCAGGCGAACAAGCCACCGCTAAGTGGCACTGTTGTTTTAGGATGTGTGGAGCCAACTTATTTGCCCAACATTTAATGTGAAAGTTCTAACAAAAAGCCCGCAAGCCGCTGAATTCAGCTTCATATAGACGTTAAAATACAGCGGAAGTTCCCTAATTTGGCTGCAGACTAGGGTTGTCAAATTAAATACGTTAAAATCATCCTGTATTTGGACTAAAACCGTGTTGCTTATTGGACTGATATGTTTCGCAATTTTGAGATTGGATTGTTAAAACGGGTGTTTCGTTAGAGACAGAAACCCTCAGCCGGAGGGAGGGGCAGATACCCCACGGCTCCGAAACAAAATATGTGCTTCTCATTGGTCATCGCTTTTATTTAGCCAATCAGCAACCAGAGTTAGCTGTCTATCACTTACTGCGGCAGCCAATGGAGTCATACTCCCGCCTACAGGGGGTTGTTTAGCTGCAGCCCTAAGAGAAACAGGTCAGTCCTGAGACACTGGGAAAAACAACAGTGCCACCTAGCGGTAGCTTGTTCGCCCGCTGGCCACATTTGTGGATCAGGCTGCATTTGTATTTGGAGCGGGTGAAATGTGAAAGGAAAGTCTCAAAATCCAAAAACCACGAGAGGAAATGAACAAATGCACGTCACGGAAAACACGTGAGTGACTTCATCCATAAACGCAGATTCTACAGTTTACAAATACATTTTAAATTTGAGGCTTTGACTTTACAAATATATACAATGTAAATGTAAACAAATGTATTTATTTTCGTATAAAATTGTGATATATCTATGAAAACCAGACACATGTATTTATGAATGTAACTGCATTTCTACAAACTGCAGACTGTGAGACAGAGTGGGATGTGTTTATTTGTGAACAATGAAACATATTTGTGACTTGTGTTTAATTTGTGGATTAACATTTACGCATTTGTGAAGTATTTTGAGACTAATCTCTCTCCATATTTCAGCATAGCATTGGACACGATAGAATGTGTGGAAAAATTGCACATTTGGCTTAATCCAAATTGTCAGTGTCTCAAACATCTGAAAGACGCAGATGCAATAAAACAGACTGTTATCTTTTTACATTTTAAAATGTCTCAAAAATCTGAAAGGCTTATTGAAGACATAGTATAGAAGACTATCAGAATCCTAAAGATGAAGAAATGTCACTGTGGATTTTTTTTTTTGTCATGAGCTTCATTTGAACAGTGCTGAGAGATGGAGCTTATGTAACTAAACAAATAAACCTGAAGAAATTACTAATATATATACGATGTAAACCAGGGGCGGCATGGTGACAGCAGGTAGTGTCGCAGTCACACAGCTCCAGGGACCTGGAGGTTGTGGGTTCAAGTCCTGCTCCAGGTGACCGTCTGTGAGGAGTTTGGTGTGTTCTCCCCGTGTCCAAATGGCTTTCCTCCCACCGTCCAAAAACACACGTGGGTAGATGAATTGGCAACTCAAAAAATAGGTGTGATTAAATGTGAGTAAATGTGTGTATGTGTGTGTCACCCTGTGGAGGACTGGCACCCCTTCCAAGGTGTGTTCCTACCTTGCACCCAGTGATTCCATGTAGGCTCTGGACTTTGTATGTCCTATGGCATTTTTATTTTTTAATTATTAGATTATCAAGAACCTGTAATTGATATTACAGACGGTGTAGTACAAATATAATATCCCAAAGTGTAGAGTTTAATTCATAAATGTGTGTTTGTTTAAACACTGAATGTCAGTGTGTATATTAACGATGTCTGGCTATTTCCAATATTATTATATTTTTATTATTATGCCATTTTATAGCAATTAGTCAGGTTGCCTGGCAACATATTAAGATAAAAGAGGGCCTTAAATATCTGTAAAAAAAGACAAAAGGAATTGGAAGTGATTTCCACCCAAAATTGCATCTCAAATAGTTAAATACCTCAAAAAATGTATATTTTTACATACATTAATGAAGTTTGCTCTAAAGCAAGAATTAGAACAATTTAGGCAATTTGGCCCAATGAGGCTAAACGAGGCATTGATAACCATTATTGACCATAACAATATAGAAATGTTTAAAATTGTGAAAAGATCATTTGATTAGATAATTTCCCAATTTTAAACATTTCTATAAAATAATACTCTGATTCAAATGTTGGTCTTGATTGACCTTAGGCGAGTCCCACAGCCAAGATGTGCTCTCAGTTATGTGCTTTATGTCAACAAGGCTTTTACTGATGCACTGGGCATAATTGTCATGGGTATCAAAGTGTTAAACTTTATGAACCAACTTTTGAAGTTTCTTACATGTTCAAAATCTTTATCATAATCTTCATAGTTCAAGACATGAGCATGAACATAGTATGAACATAGTTATTTATCATGATTAGGACCAGCTCTCAGTAGTTATGGTCAAAAATGTCTTTTAAATAAACTTCCTTTCATTTTTCTTTCTCTGTAAATAGACACAAAGTCAGTTAGTCCTTGTGAAGCCTCACTGGCCCAAACTCCCTCAGACTCAGTGTGTACTTACACCCACACCCCATCAACTAATGTTACATGTATACATTTCTCTCTTGGTACTTTGACTGTATGGGATGTAATTTCTATCCACACATAGGCTTGGCGTTTAGGCCTTGTACTTGCAAACTGTGATGCCTTGTTTAGCCTCAAAGCTGCCCACTAAGGCTTTTTTACACCATGTTATTCATAATTAAGGCTCTCTTTTATGTTAAAATGTTGCCAGGCAACATGACTAATTAAATAACCAGGCTTCGTGAATATACACAATGACATTCAGTGTTTAAATAAACACACATTTATGACTTAAACTCTACACTTTGGGATATAATATTTGTACTACACCTTCTGTAAAATCAGTTACAGATTCCTGATAATCGGACAATTCAAAATTAAAAATGCCATAGTACATATACCCAAAGTTCATGTTTCCACATATTCTATCATGTCATGTGTTATATTTACAGGACCATGACAAAGCAATTCCAGAGTGACATTTCTTCATCTTTAGGATCTGATTGTTTTTATACTGTGTAATTGTTGCCCCCCTAAGACTCACCTCAGGGAGCATATGATCCGAGATAAAGAATAAAGAGAGCACACGTGTTCAGCTGATGTAAACTTCACAACAAGAGGATTTATTCTTCCCAACATGAGTTCAGACTTTCAATGACCTAGCACTTATCTAAAGGTGTAGTCATGCTAGTCGGCCTCAGTTCAGTCCAGCACAATCATGGCCGAAGCTTTTATAAGCTGTAAAAGTCATGACTCCAAGAAGAAACCAGAATGTATCAGGTATAGTGATCAACTAACACATCTTATATTTCCTATATATTCTAATAATAACAGTGTTCTGTCCCTATTAATGATTTAAAGGCTCTTGAATTTGGGAAGTTAGAGGACGTTCAGAACCCAGTAATGCTGGTGTCCACGAGTTTCAAAATGCATTGGGCAGAAGTGTATGATGATTATAATTAAAGAGCTCACACTGAGTAAAATCTAACTTTTTATTACATTTTCGGGATCTTTGGTGTTACTTTTATTAAGTTTAAGTTACTTTCAGTTTTTAATTAAATATTAATTGAGCCCAGTTCCAATTTTTACAGTGTAGCTTTCTAGAAGATTAAGGGGCAACCACATCTACTCTCAGAGCATCGTATTTTCCATTTAAACCTTAGCTTACACATAAAGCATTTACTTCTATAGGTGTGGTTCACACCAAGGTTAAAGATGTGATAAAGAAACCACTAGAAAGCTCTTTGCAGAAAGGGGAAGATTCTCACACATTTTTGTTGCACATTCATTGCACTGTGCATGTACATGATGGTCACTCTGTGGCTCAGGTCATCTTCTCACCCTCACAGAAGCAATTGTGTAACATGTTACTTCAAAGGAAACGTGCACTTGACAATGCTGAGTGTTGAATGATTTGCGAGATCATGGAGGAGAAGTGCAAAATAGAGATAAGTGTTTCGTGTCCCATACACAGTTGTGGTGTCTGTTTTCTGCACTGTTAAACCCATTGACTTGAACACACCCATAAACCCGAGCTGTGTTAAAGTTTCAGTTCCTCCTGAGGATGTGGCTGCAGTCTCAGACTGCTTGTGTGTGAAGAGCAAATATAACGTTGGGCTAATAATGTCCACCCAGCCCATAATAGTTACCCCCAAATATAACTATCGACCAAAGAAAAGTCAGTATCCACTCAAGTGTGACGTTATTGAGGGCATGACTCCAGTGTTTGATTGGCTCGTCACTGCTGGTGTGATTGTTCCATGCCCTGATTCACCAGTTTGTGCTCTGATTTTTCCGGTGAAGAATATTAGTGGACAAGGGGATCCTGATGAGTGCCGATTCGTACAAGACCTGCAGGCAGTTAATTCCACAATTCATCCACATGCTCCAGAGGTCTCAAATCCACACATTATTTTACCCCAGGTACCTACTAACAGCACTTATTTCTCTGTGATTGATTTAGTGAATGTGTTTTTCAGCAAACCAGTGCACCTGGTACTGGTTCACTTTCTCATTTAAGGGTAAATCATGGACATGGACCTCATTACCCCAGGGCTATGCAAAGTTCTTCTGCAGCACAATTGTCACTGAATGAATTTAGACCTGAAAGATAAACTGCTAACTAGAACCTTAACATTAGCACTAACCTGCTAACCATAGCCTTAGCTTTAGCCTTGGCCTGCTAACAATAATCTTAGCACTAGCCTCAACACACCCCCAGCACAGTTTTATCACAACACACAAAGTCATGGTTTATAACAGAGAGATTAAACACTTACTGGATGAACAGAGAAAACTAATTCCTCAAACAAAGAACTGAATGGAACTGAGCTGTTACTGAACTCCACCTGTTTGTAGGTGTCACCAGGTGCTCCTCCTCTACCTCACCTCCATTTTAAAGGACACTATATAAAAAAAAAATAAAGCACAGTAACAGTGTTAAAGCTTGTTGGAGTAAACTAAAGGTGTGATGTCACTGTGTTCACAGTCGGCTGAGGGTTGAGGAAGGTGTTCCTCAGGAGAACTTTATTGTTCTCTACTTTCTCCTCATCTTCTGCTTTTCTCTGTATCATAACAGATTCTCAAACTCTCTGCATCCTCCTCTGGTGGATTCTGATTCTCTTACTGCCTCAAGCAGTTCTGTAAGGCTTTCTACCCAAGCTTTACATGAACTGGGGCAGATTGAATGGGTGTGGATAGGACTAGGCTCCAAGGTCAGTGGACGGAGCTGGGTCATCCCTACACAGCCAGGTTGGAGGTGCTGTGAACGTATCAAAGCCCTACACCCATCTCATCATGATCCAAGACATATTGCAGAGTGCAAGCAGAAACCTGATGAGTCAGCCAGGTCCTAATTATCCAGGCTCTTGGAGGTGATCAGAAGGCATGGAAGAGGAGGACCACCAACAGAGGACAGGGAGACCGCTGATATGACACCGTGGGATAGTCATCTGAAATATAACTTTGTCTGCTGGTTGCATGCTCATGTGAAAGCACATGGTATGGATGTTGATTTGGGTCGCCTGAAAGAGGTGGAGAAGTTTGATGCACATGCAGAAAAGACTTTGAACAACAGAAATGACAAAAAGAAGGAAAAATGAGAGTGCACACTGACAGAAGCCCAGCTGGCTCTATGGAAACAAGTAGCTGGGAAAAATCCACAAAGTGGTGTTCATCGTGGTCATGGACGAGGACGTGGTCGAGGACAAGGAACGGCAGGACAGAACTCAGGTTGTTTCTCCTGTGGACAGCATGACCACCTCATAAGAGACTGTCCTATTGTCAGAAACAGACGTGAGGGTCAGGACCTGACAACAACTGCGGAGGCAGACTGAGATGGGGAGAGTGAGGAAGAGAAGCCAGAGGGGGGTGGAGCATCTGGACAAGATCATGAGCTGATAAGTGAACAATTTTTGTTATTAACACAAACAGATGCTTACACTGCCATTCCTAGAATAAAGATGACAGTAGCAGGGATAGAACTTAGCTTTCTAGAAGATTAAGGGGCAACCACATCTACTCTTAGAGCGTTATATTTTCCATTTAAACCTTAGCTTACACATAAAGCATTTACTTCTATAGGTGTGTCTCACACCAAGGTTAAAGATGTGATAAAGAAACCATTAGAAAGCACTTTGCAGAAAGGGGAAGATTCTCACACATTTTTGTTGCACATTCATTGCACTGTGCATGTACATGATGGTCGCTCTGTGGCTCAGGTCATCTTCTCACCCTCACAGAAGCAATTGTGTAACATGTTACTTCAAAGGAAACGTGCACTTGACCATGCTGAGCCTTGAATGATTTGCGAGATCATGAAGGAGAAGTGCAAAATAGAGATAAGTGTTTCGTGTCCCATACACAGTTGTGGTGTCTGTTTTCTGCAATGTTAAACTCATTGACTTGAACACACCCATAAACCTGAGCTGTGTTAAAGTTTCAGTTCCTCCTGAGGATTTGGCTGCAGTCTCAGACTGCTTGTGTGTGAAGAGCAAATATAACGTTGGGCTAATAATGTCAACCCAGCCCATAATAGTTACCCCCAAATGCAACTATTGACCAAAGAAAAGTCAGTATCCACTCAAGTGTGACGTTATTGAGGGCATGACTCCAGTGTTTGATTGGCTCGTCACTGCTGGTGTGATTGTTCCATGCCCTGATTCACCTGTTTGTGCGCTGATTTTTCCGGTGAAGAATATTAGTGGACAAGGGGATCCTGATGAGTGCCGATTCGTACAAGACCTGCAGGCAGTTAATTCCACAATTCATCCACATGCTCCAGAGGTCCCAAATCCACACGCTATTTTACCCCAGGTACCTACTAACAGCACTTATTTCTCTGTGATTGATTTAGTGAATGTGTTTTTCAGCAAACCAGTGCACCTGGTACTGGTTCACTTTCTCATTTAAGGGTAAATCATGGACATGGACCTCATTACCCCAGGGCTATGCAAAGTTCTTCTGCAGCACAATTGTCACTGAATGAATTTAGACCTGAAAGATAAACTGCTAACTAGAACCTTAACATTAGCACTAACCTGCTAACCATAGCCTTAGCTTTAGCCTTGGCCTGCTAACAATAATCTTAGCACTAGCCTCAACACACCCCCAGCACAGTTTTATCACAACACACAAAGTCACGGTTTATAACAGAGAGATTAAACACTTACTGGATGAACAGAGAAAACTAATTCCTCAAACAAAGAACTGAATGGAACTGAGCTGTTACTGAACTCCACCTGTTTGTAGGTGTCACCAGGTGCTCCTCCTCTACCTCACCTTCTTTTTAGAGGACGCTATATAAAAAATAAAATAAAGCACAGTAACAGTGTTAAAGCTTGTTGGAGTAAAGTAAAGGTGTGATGTGACGGTGTTCACAGTCGACTGAGTGTATGAGTGTAGAATACTGAGATTATCATCGTATTCTACTTTCTCTTCATCTTCTGCTTTTCTCTGTATCATAACAGTTTCTCAAACTCTCTGCATCCTCCTCTGGTATGGATGTTGATTTGGGTCGCCTGAAAGAGGTGGAGAAGTTTGATGCACATGCAGAAAAGACTTTGAACAACAGAAATGACAAAAAGAAGGAAAAATGAGAGTGCACACTGACAGAAGCCCAGCTGGCTCTATGGAAACAAGTAGCTGGGAACAATCCACCACAAGCGGTGTTCATCGTGGTCATGGACGAGGACAAGGAACGGCAGGACAGAACTCTGATTGTTTCTCCTGCGGACAGCATGACCACCTCATATATGACTGAGACAGGGGCTTGCACAAAGAAAATAAATGTCCCAGTATATTAACAATCAATATATGAAGCAGTTCATTATTCTTTATGGGTTGTCACATCTTGTGTTTGTTTTCCTCACCATGTGCTCATTTAGCACATGGCTCTGTTTATTCTTCCTGTCTTCGCCCTAGTCCCACCTTAGCCCCGCCCTCTCATCAGAGTCTCCTTTGTAGTCCTGCCCTCTCGTTATTGTCCCCAGGTGTTCCTTGTCAGTGCTCTGTGTATATATAGTCCCTTTGTTTCAGCGTTCCCTTGTCGGTTCTTGTGTGTGTAGATGTGTTTCTTTGTCAGTTGTCTTACACATTGCCACCAGTTCACAGTTGTTATGTTCCTGTTCTAGTTTGTATTCTTGACTCCATGCTTGTGTTCGTTTCTGTCCCTTAATAGTTCAGTCATTCTGTCAGGATCGCGTGGTGGACTGATGGAGGCGGACGCACTTGCTAAAAACACAGCGAACTTTATTTAAACAGAACTATACAAAACAGATAGACTTCAAAAGAAAGGAAACACGATGACTGAGAAACATCACGACAGAGGAAACGATACGAGGAACAGACTCAGCAGAGACAGACTAGACATGGAAACAAAACAACGACGTGGAAAACAATGACAGAGAAACAGCGGAGACAGACAAACTTGATAACATGACAAAGGTAACAACAACAGGGAACGAAACAGTACAAATGACTGACAAAACAGGAGTGACACAAGGGAACTTAAATACCTGACACAGACAAGACACACCTGGAACAGATAACGAGGGGGACGGATCACCAACGAGACTGACGAGGACGAGGGCGGAGACACGAACAATAACAAACAGAGCCATGTGCTAAGAGAGCACATGGTGGGGAAAACAGACACGACAGAACAAGGGCGTGACATGGGTACAGTACTTGTTACTATTTAATATGTAATTGAAAAAAATCCCAGATATTCATATTTTAAAAAATACTAAAAGTATACAGACTAATATATTGTGATATATAATAATAAATATATAGCAATATATTAAATAATATATAAGGAATATCTGCTTTTAATATATTGTATATATGGAAATGTAATACATAAAATATATTTACTCATGTATGTCAATATATTTAATTTTATGTCTAACAATACACTTATTAATATATTTAAGTATACATATTTCCATATATATATATATATATATATATAAATATATATATATATACACCATATATTACCACATGTATTGCAAAATGTGAAACATCATTTAGATATATTTCAATTCATTTATCTAAACAAATTATCATATTTTTTAAATATATGAACCTTAAATTTAATTATTGTAAATTTTCAAATTAAAAGTTAAGTAAATGGAAATCAAATAATCAACATGCAAATACGTCTAAGCTCCATATATAAAAATATCCTAAAAATGAAAGGAAAGAAATGAAACATGAAAAATCTTGTTACCTGTTTAACAGTCCATCTTGTTTCTATATTGTTTTCTAGTAACCACCAGTTGATCTGTTGTTAGGTCAATATTAGTGTTTTTGTGTTTTACCCATAGCTCCAGCTAGAGGATACTTAAAGTGTGTGTGTTAGTGTTACTGTAACCAAGTGATAAACTTGAATTAAGCACTCATTAAAACAAGGTCCAAGAAAACAAAGGGCCCAAAAGAACAGCTTGTAAAAAAACAAGGTACAGAACAGGTGAAGAAAACAAAATTAAGAACAGATATGTTTTCCTATTTGACATTGTCCATGTTGTTTTTTTCACACAGTCACCCGGAGCGGGAATCGAACCCACAACCTCCAGGTCCCTGAAGCTGTGTGACTGCAACACTACCTACTGTTCCACTGTGTTTCCCGTACAAACATTATGTAAATATCAAAACCTTTCAGATTTTACCAAGTAAAGCTTGCAGTTTCTTCCCATAAAGAGGCTGTCATCGCTCTGCAGTGGGATTGACCTTGTTGATCCCTCCAGTCAGGTTGGAATTCAGGAGAACATCAACACTAAAGAGTCCCATCAGTAGCATTCATGCCATCCCACTGACTGTAGGTTGTGCTTTTGCAGTCCCCCAACAATGAGCTGAGACAGTGGTGGTGTCATCATTTCCCAGTTTCACCTTATAAATTCGAAAGAAAAAAATAATTACAGCCAGGAACAGATCACTACTCTATATATTTTCAATTACTATTCAAAAGTTGCAAAAAAAAGTGAAAAAAAATACTTACTTCTAAAGGTTTGCAAAATGTAGCTTCATGCTCACTTTCACCCTCACAAACCTTTGGTTTGAGATCTTTGGTTGGAGTATTATTGGTGAGAACCATTTTCATGTCTGCTATCAAAGATGGAATCCCTGGGAGGAAAAAAAAAAAAAAAAAAAAAAAATATATATATATATATAAAAAAAACAGTGATAATATAGAACAATAATACAAAAAATCATAATGTAAAGAGAAAAAATAAAAATTAAAAACTTGAAATACCATATATCTACCACTATATATTCCATAGAGAATTCTCTTACCAGCAGGAAGCAGGTGGCTATACATGTAGGGCTGGGTATCACCACTGATTTCCCGAATAGATTCAATTCTGATTCACAAATCGATTACCAATTCGAAATTGATTAATTTAGGAATATTTCAGTTATAATGACAGGTTTTGTTTGGATATGAAAATAGATTTTCCAGAGAATATTGTAATTGCTCAAGGAACTCTCAACCTACCATTAATTAAAATATATGTTAGTACTTGAGCTCCAGCCATATTTAAGTGAATAAAATAAGGGAATAAAAAGCTCATTTTAAAGATCGATTTCAGGTTTATGTTAATCGATATGGGTTCATTTAAATGAAGATGGTTTTGAATAAATTTTTTTTAAACCCACCACTATAGCCCTGACCTCTCCTACACTTCAACCAATCAAGTATTTGTTTTATATTAATATTACTGTGAAAGTGGTTTTAAATTTGTCTCTGATTAAGTCCTACATTTAACTTTTTTGTCTTATATTAGAATGTTATATGTGTGAAAATACTACAAAGCCTTAGTCTTTGCTCATCCAAATAGTGATGTGGACATTGGTTGCATTTTGTTAAACTTGAACAGATCTCCAGACTGAATCATGTGACGTGCTCACAAGTATTTCTCATGCACAGTACATGTATTGTTCATGTCCACATCTGAGTGAAATTTACTTACGCTAAATCACAGCTTAGGAATGACTCTATTAAAGAAACTGGTAGGATATCACATGTAGTTCCAGCTGAAGAAAATTATAGATGTCACGCCTTCTTCCTGTCAGTCTGTTGTCCCCGCCATGTGCTTTATTTGCACATGGCTCTGTTTTGTTTATGTTCTAGTCTCCGCCTTTGTCCCGCCTCCTCGTCTGTCATTTGTTAACCTGTCCCCTCGTTATCTGTCCAGGTGTGTCTCGTTTGTGTTAGTATTTAAGCCCTCTTGTCTCGTGTCCTGTTTGTCGTTCATTTCATCTTTCTCTAGTCGGTCGTGTTTCCTAGTCTGTCTCCAGTTTCTCCGTGTTTGTTTTCCTAGTCGTTGTTTCCTGTTGCAGTTTCTTTTCCTCTGTCGTTATTTTGTTAACTCTTTAGTCTGTCAGTCCAGTTTGCCCTGTTTAGTTCACCGTGTTTAGTTTAGCCTGCTTAGCTCCCTGTTTATTTTCGTTCTGTTAATGTCTCTTTGTTTTGTTATATTCCGTTATTAAAATTACTGTGTTTTAGCGAGTGCGTCCGCCTCCGTCAGTCCGCCCCTCGTTCCTGACAATAGAATGACTGTTTAATGCAAAGGGTGGGTTGTTAACAGTAACAGGGAGGGTTTTAAAAGTCCAAATACTCATTAAATACATAATCTTTCCTCTACTTTGCGGAAATTCATTTTTAGCGGGTGCTCTTGGAACGCATCCCCCATGAAAAACGAGGGATCACTGTACAGTGTGAATTATTAAAAAAAAAAAAAAGCTCATTACCGATTAATCTTAAAAATACTTGCCTTTAACTACCATCTGGCGCAGTCTGGTATTTTCAGTGTTTGAAGTTTCTTCTGGACTCTGGATTCCTGGGGTAGGCTGGTTGACTTCAGAAAGAATTTCTTCCTCAGCCCCTCTCTGAGCAGCAAGTTTGGGCTTTTTCTGTAGGGTAAAGTATTTTGATTCTGGATTAACCAATTCACAAATATTCCAATTTGATACTTGTTCCCATTTTGAGGTAATTCTCAAGTTTATATTCTTAATATATCAAAGAAACAATATTAAAGTGATCTGATTATAAAATACATTATGCATACAGAAAATATGCCCCAAAGTAATATTACATAATGAACACTAATGCACTGTCTGAATATAAAGAAGCCGTCTCTGTCACCTAGTGCACTCTATAGCTGTTCATTTACCTTCCTTGATGTTTCACAGGTTGTGTCTGAATCCTCATCTTCAGCAAAGAACAGGCGTTTGGGTTTCCTATGTCTTTTGTGGTCTTCTGGCGTGTCTACTTTTAAAAGTTTCTGCTCAGCAGCTTTTAATGTAGACTCTGTTTCTACATTTATATAGAAATATATAATTTATAATGGCAAATTTACCTAAAAGTAACACCAATGCAAGTTATAAAACACTGTATATTTGAGGGCTAATAGTAAAAGAATAGCCAATTTTTATGTTAAAATTGTCCCATTTAAATTTTTATCATGTTGCTTAACCACAGCTTTGTTACTTTGAAAATTAAGGAAACTTGCCTGCTAACTGTAGCACGACTGCATACTTGCCATTCGTTGACAGGCCTGTTGGTGTTAGCCGTACAACATTCTACAAGATAGTTTCTGGAGGTATCTGTTGGATCAAATTCAACTATCCAGCTTGTCAGTCGGTCCAAGAAAAGAGGACATACCGAAACTTGGACATTTGATTCAGCAAATTCAAACGTGAAGGTGCCAACTTTAGCGCACTTTTCTCCCAACGTCATCTTGTCTTCTTCGAAAGGGTAGTCCCACCCTACTGTGCTGCGATTGGCTGACACTTGTTTGTCTAAACCCTCTGTATTTGCAGTCCAATCACAGGCCTATTTTGCAGAAGTTGCACGGATTTATTCCGTGCCTGGCTCTTGGTGTGATAAATGAACCAACTGAAAAGGAAATATATCCTCCATGGCACCAATGAAAAAGAGATTCCAGCAAGAATAAAATGATGGAAAAAAGGTTAGTGTTTAACTTTATCCTAGTAGACTAGCTGGCTGTTCTGTATCACCTACAACCAGTAACTTTAGCTCTACTTTAGCTAGGAGTTCATGCTAACTAGCTAGCTATCTGTCTGCTGCGTACTTCATTCAGCTGATCTGCGTACTTCATTCAGTACTTGATCAGCGTACTTCATTCATTTAGCTATTAACAAACTTTTCTTCCTGATTGGTGTGTGTAGTTAGCTAACTTAAAATGTGATAGTTAGTATATTCATGCACAGAATGGGAATTAGAAGAAATTAAATATTTTTTGTTTATGTCTCGTATTTCTGAAACCAAAATTCAGCCCCCGTTTTTGTTTATTAAAAAAAAAAATTATATATATAGCATTATGTGCCTCTTTTAATCACAGGAAAGCACATATAGAGGCCAACAACTAAATAAATAATGTTTTTGCTCTGTATTTTTTTAGCTAGATGACCATGACAGTTCTGAGTGGACTATCTTCTCAAAGTGGATCAGGAACTAAAAAAGAAGTTGATGTAAATTTGAGCTGCTTAATTTTCATGTTACCAAGATAGTGATGATGCATTGTGACTAAGAGGTCAATAGTGTCTTTATTTTTATTTTATGAATATTCCCCTCTGTTCCCTTAAATACATTAAGTCAAGTTAACATTGGACTTATGATCTCATAACAGGACTTGAAGCATGATTCGTCAGACTGCAATTCTGACAGTGGCTCTGAAGATGCACAAGATGTCACCCACATTGCAGTGAGTAAATTGACAATTTATATGTAAAGTTTTGTCATAAAAAAATATCTATAAAACTAACCATGTTTTATGTGTGTGTGTGTGTTGCAAGCCTGAAATGCAGGGATTGAGGAATAGATGTATAATAATAAATTAAATTAAGTTGATCAGACAAAACAGGAGATGTATTGTAAATTCATAAAGTCTTTAGTAAAATAAATGTCAAAGTTAATGTTAGAAAAACTGCATTTTTGTTTTATTTGCATTTTCCATACTGTCCCAACTTTTTCTGATATGGGGTTGTACATGTCTAGTGCATCATTTCAACAGTACATATTTGTCGAAACTTTGACATCTTCACTAGAATCTGATTTCTGTGCCACAGGTGATCTTTTCTTTTTACTGTTGTTTTGTAACCTATGTAGAGTAACAAGCATTTGTTTTTAAATTGATCTCTCTGAAGCTTGGACACCTCTCAGTGGACAGCAGTGTCTTTCAGCAAAGGATGTCTCTGTAGGTACCAGTTAATGTGTGTATATTATCAAAGTATGCTTTTGCTGTGCATGTGTGAATCTGTTTAATTGGAAAATTAGTAAAGACCTGATACTTGTTCTTGCACAACAGAACTTGATGCGTCATGATGATTCTAATCATGCCACTGAAAACTTCTCTGAAGCCACTCATGAAGATCAGCACACCACTGTAGCTATAAACATATGAATGGGTTATTCCTTAGGTGCTGTACTATTTAAGTAATTATTTATTTCAGCACATTGAGTTTAACACAGTGGGTGTGCAAGTTCAACCAATGTCCGAACAATTAAGCTTTACACAAACAGTTCACCCAAAAGTGAAAGAAAGACTCCTATGTCTTGAACTGTTCGTTGGCACAATTCCTTAACATTTGAAGTAGATTTAACAGTATCAAAACTCACCAACAGCACATTGGCACAGATATCTGATGTAATCCACAGCACTTGTAGGTTGCAAGTTTGGATAGATGCTTTCTGCTTAAGTTTACTAGCAAGCTCTATATATCTGTGCTCTATATATCTGGGAATTAGGGGGTGGATAGATGCAATTTGCTGTTGTTCCCAGTGCAACAGTCTTTAAAGGCGTCACATTGTCAGGTATCGTACCCATAGAAATTGTGGCAAATGTAAACCTCATCAAATCACACAGAAGCTATGTAGAGACTGCACAGGGTTTCATGAAAATATTTTTTTGGGTTAACGGAAGTATTGGTCTGTTTAGTAGGCTGTGACTTAAACATTATTATTATTATTATTATTATAAAAAATAAAGTATTAATTCAAATTTTTCAGAATTTTCAGGATCATTGTCAATGTCCAATAGTTTAAATATCCACAAATATCCAAGCATTTACACTCATGCTTTCTAACAATCAGGCACTTTCTCTGTAACATTAATTTACTATGTTTCAAAATAAATGTATTTTTAAATAACAAAATGTATCATTTTGAATGCATTTCTTCCGTATTGTCTCTTATTTAATTTCTTTATAAATTAAACATACATAATGACTGTGGTGATTCTTCACCCAGATATCCTACATCACCACTTTTGTTTGAGGATGAATGTTCCATAATGTGTGATCGACCATATTTGAGGCCGTATTCAGGGTCATCCACAGAAGACGTCAACCCTGATAGCTTGGATGTCTGTGTTGGTATGCGTGTGTTTGAAACAAGGAAGTCTTTTGCTGACTTTGACTCTAACTCTGAATCCATTCTGAGCAGTGGAGAACAATTTGCCCTTGTACATGACGACAGCAGTGATGAGTCAGTAAATGAGGGAGTGATCAGAAATGAACAGCTTCTTCAGGTAAATGAAGAGCCACTTTATGCTGGTTCACCACTTACCAAATCTCAGAGTTTTTTACTTATACTCTCATATGTTTTGAGACACGGACTCACTGGTGTTGCCTTCTCTGACCTTCTAGATTTGATTAATATTCACTGTCCAGACAACACAATGTCAGCCTCTAAGCATCTTGTCTTAAAACCTACAGTTTCACATATACTGTCCAAACTGTGAGTATTACATTGGTGATAATGTCAGCGAAGTGCAGTGTAATGTATGCAGCACAATGTGGGATAAAGACAGCTCACTGAAGAATGGAAACTTCTTCATATATTTACCAATCCAAACACAGTTGGAACATCTTCAAAGAGAAGATATTGCAAGTTGTCTCAAGTCAGGAAATGGTGTTTGTAATTCTGAAAATTATGATGATATACATAGTGGTGGAATGAACCATAATCTGAACAAAAATGGAGGGCCACTTGATTGTTCTCATGGGTACTCATTAAGACTCAAATGCGACAGAGTGCCTGTGTTTAAATCATCACTGTATAGTGTTTGGCCATTACAAGGGATTGTAAATGAGCTTCCTTACCCTGTGCGCAGGGAAATTGTCCTACTTTTTGGCTTGTGGTTTGGCAAACCGGATTCCAAAAAAGTTGGGACACTAAACAAATTGTGAATAAAAACTGAATGCAATGATGTGGAGATGGCAAATGTCAATATTTTATTTGTAATAGAACATAGATGACAGATCAAAAGTTTAATCTGAGTAAATGTAACATTTTAAAGGAAAAATATGTTGATTCAAAATTTCAGTGTCAACAAATCCCCAAAAAGTTGGGACAAGTCGCAATAAGTGGCTGAAAAAAGGAAATTGAGCATATAACGAACAGCTGGAAGACCAATTAACACTAATTAGGTCAATTGACAACATGATTGGGCATAAAAAGAGCTTCTCAGAGTGTCAGTGTCTCTCTGAAGCCAAGATGGTAAGAGGATAACCAATTCCACCATTGTTGCGCAGAAAGATAGTGCAGCGATACCAGAATGGTGTTACCCAGCGTAAAATAGCAAAGACTTTTAAGTTATCATCATCATCAACCGTGCATAAGATCATCAAAAGATTCAGAGAATCTTGAACAATTGCTGTGCGTAAGGGTCAAGGTCGTAAAACTCTACTGGATGCTCGTGATCTCCGGGCCCTTAAACATCACTGCACCTCAAACAGGAATGTCACTGTCAAGGAAATAACAGAATGGGCTCAGGAATACTTCCAGAAAGCATTGTCAGTGAACACAATCCAACGTGCCATCCGCCGTTGCCAGCTGAAACTCTACAGTGCAAAGAGGAAGCCATTTCTAAGCAAGCTCCACAAGCTCAGACATTTGCACTGGGCCAGGGGTCTTTTAAAATGGAGTGTGGCACAATGGACTGTTCTGTTAAAATGATACATTCTCTCAGTTTAAACTTTTGATCTGTGATTTGTTTTCTATTCTGAATAAAATATTAGATGTTGGCACCTCCACATCTTTGCATTCAGTTTTTATTCACAATTTGTTTAGTGTCCCAACTCTTTTGGCATCCGGTTTGTACATTTTTAAAGCCATTCACTCAAGAATGTCAGAAGTTGTCAACTGTGGGGTTTGAGTTAAAACAAAACAGCATTTGGGAACAATATAGAGTTGTGGCAGCACTTATGTGTGATTCAGTTGCCAGGCCCATATTACAAAACATGACCCAGTTTAATGGGCAGTATGGTTGAAGCTTCTGTCTACATCCTGGTAAACAAGTTCAAAAGGGAAATGGTACTGTTAGAGTATGTCCATACAAAGATGTTCCAAAAAGGGACCATGCTTCAAATGTAAGTGATGCCAGGGAAGCTCTGCGTACCACAAAATCTGCGAATGGTGTTAAAGGGCCTACATGTCTTATAAACATTCCACAATTTGACATCATATCTGGCATGCCTCCTGACCATATGCACAATGTTCATCTTGGTCTAGTTCGGCATGTGGTTGGACAGTGAAAACCATGAGAAACCATATTACATTGGGACCAGAGTGACTGAACTTGATCAGCAACTCTTGTTAATTAAGCCTCCTTGTAACGTGACAAGAGTGCCGCAATCTCTTCAACAAAGGAGGTTTTGGAAGGCTAGTGAATGGCAGAACTGGTTGCTGTTTTATAGTATCTTTGTGCTAAAAGGCATTCTGCCAAATGTATTTAAACCAGCACTGGTTAGTCCTTGTCATATTCATGTTCTTACTATGCAAGGATATTATTACCACAGAGGAGTTGAAAAGATGTGAAAAACTGGTTATAGATTTTGTCAAACAATTTGAAACACTGTATGGGAAGCAGAATGTGTCATTTAATGTACATTTATGTCTTCATTTACCTGAATCTGTAAAAAAAAAACTGGTGACCTCTGTGGGCACATTCAGGATATATTTTTGAGTAATTTAATGGAGAAATACTAAAAATGTTTCATGGTACTCTGTGTTCCTTTACAGATAATGAAACAATTCACATATAGACATGTACTTTTGAGGAATGATGCACTGAAAAATGCTTTAAATTGTGTTTTGTACTGGCCACAAGAGAGCAACTTTCAGCCACTGTGAATACAGCTGTGAAAATATTCAGAAGAGTTCTAGTTAAAGGACAACTGTATTACTCACAAGAGTTCACTAAAGTAGTGAAAAGGAACAGCTTTACTGTTTTGATGCAGAATGGGCACATAATCACAGTTTACTATTACATTATAGTAGAGCAACAAGGTAACAGAAAATGCTTTGCTCTTGGACAGCAGTATGATCGATCACACAGTACATTGATTATAGTTTTTCTCAATTCCCAAGACACATTTCCTGAAACCATGCATCCATTTCTCCAAACTGTAAACACAAAACCCAATTCACACACTACATTCACAAAACCTCTGACTCTTCCTGCAAAACCAAACTATTGGCTCAAAACAGTCCACGCAGTGCTCAACACCAAAGAATGTTGTCAAATCAGGCCTCGAGTCAATCACAATGAAAAACACCACTGAACAGTCTTTACACACAACACTGAAAAAAGGAAAACACAGTGATCAGATCATGAAGCTGTAGAAATAATCTTTATTGTCCACAAAGGAAAATGCAGTTTCAAAACTCTTGTTTAACAAAAATTAGTAATTATCTAGTGTGTAAAAAAAAATAAATATATATATATATATATATGGGCGGCACGGTGGCGGAGCAGGTAGTGTCGCAGTCACACAGCTCCAGGGGCCTGGAGGTTGTGGGTTCGATTCCCGCTCCGGGTGACTGTCTGTGAGGAGTTGGTGTGTTCTCCCCGTGTCCGCGTGGGTTTCCTCCAGGTGCTCCGGTTTCCTCCCACAGTCCAAAAACACACGTTGCAGGTGGATTGGCGACTCGAAAGTGTCCATAGGTGTGAATGTGTGTGTGTCTGTGTTGCCCTGTGAAGGACTGGCGTCCCCTCCAGGGTGTATTCCCGCCTTGCGCCCAATGATTCCAGGTAGGCTCTGGACCCCCCGCGACCCTAAATTGGATAAGCGGTTACAGATAATGGATGGATGGATGGATATATATATATGAAGAAATACACTGTAACAGAAGTGCATACAGTATCTACTCTAGTGCAGCATTATGTTGATGTGCTGGGTCAGGCCATAGGACTTCATCTACATCACAGGCCACATTCTCCCTGGGAAATAACTCCTAGTATGCCGGATCCATCCACCCCTATGTCATTACAGGCCAGTTCCATGGCCTGCAAGAGATTTTGCTGAAAGAGTGTTGCCGGTCATAAACTTTCCAACACCATGAAGAGAAGACCTCCTCTGTTGGGTTGAGGAAAGGGGAGTATGGAGGAAGATAAACATTTAGGAAATCTTGGTTGATATTGAACCACTGTCTGACCTGGACAGGACTGTGAAAACTCACATTGTCCCACACAATGACATGGACAGTATGTCCTGATTGTTCATGATGCTGCTGCTCATTATTGAACCCAGCTTCATCCATATAAATGTATTCATGTGGACGGTCTGAGGAATCCAGTTGAAACATTCACTGCTGTATTTCACGCAGTGTGATTACACTTGTCTTTGAGGGACCATGTCAACAATGAGGGTCTCTTGGTGTGGGTTCAACATAGTCGTCCTCCCCTGCGATGTGTCAGTCTTGTGATTCTACAAAAGAACATGCCGTTACAAAATATTACATGCAGCACTAAGCCTACAAATGTTTTAGGAAAATCATGTACTGAAAAACCTTTTTACAGATCTGTACTGAATCATACTGTAAACATAAACATACACGACATGAATAAAGCAGTTACCTGTTCTCCTTGCTGAATGTTTGGACTGTGGTGGACACGGTGAATCTACTCAGGTTGGGCTGAATTTGAAGTCCTGCTTCCCTCATAGTCAATCCATGGACAAGAACGTGGTCAATGATGGTTGTCCGTATTTCATCCGAAATCATCATTCTTCGTCTCGTCCCTCCTCTTCTTCCACCTCTTCCCCTTACTCTGCCTCTCTGTTTCTATCCATAGTGAAACTTCTACGACTGGGACCCTTGTACGGGCTTATATTGGTTTCTTCACATCATTTGTCACATGTGTGATCAGTTTAGAGTGGCTGTGTTTAAGTTGTGACACCGGTGCTTTATTTGAGTTTCACTTTTGCTACCTGTCCTTACCATTATGCAACCCACGAGCATCACAGTGCAAAACGATTTAGTGGGTGAAAATATGTTTGCAAATTGTGTCTTAATAGGTGAAAAGTTTCTGTCAAAAGGGTGAACCTGTTGTGACTAACTAGGTGAAATGTGCTTATGGTTCTGCCAAATGGGTGACAATTTCAATAAATGGGTTTAGGACACTGAGAATTTGATTCAGAAACAGAGTTTTGTGTTCTAGTAATTGAGAAAAACTGTTAAACTGAAAATGTGGTTGGTCTGAAGAGAGTATTGCCGGGCAGTTATTTGATGTGACAATGTTCAAAGGAAAATGTTTGCTAATTGATCTGCCACAACATGCAAGTCTCTGTGTGTGCATGCCTCCAAGATCCAGTGTGGAAGACTGAGAAGTTAGGGATTTTCTTCCTCAATGCTGCCAAACTATATGTACAAAAATATTGGGACACCTGCCCACTTACAGGAGATTTTATGCCATTCCATTCTAAACCCATAGTCAACAGTATGGAGCTGGTCTTTACAGTTCTAATAGCAGGTGTGGAGCTCTGCAGTTATTAGGTCAACAGATCATTGGACACTTTTCTGCACTATGCTCCTCAGCACTCCTTAGTGCTGTGATTATTAAGCACTACCACTTTTCAGTAACACCACTTGCAGCTGATTGTAGAATATCTACGAGGGAAGAAATTTCACCTGCTGACTTGTTGCATTCTTTAACTAATATTTTGAAAAGCCAGACTGCAGGACTAGGGCCTTGATATTATACACGAGTGTATATTGGGTGCATCCTAATACATATATTGTATGTAATTGCTGACCAAAAAGCCAAAATGTAATTTATGGTCAATCATTGTCATGTTCTTAATCTGCAATGATATTAATTTGACAGATTTAAAAAGTGATTGTAAATATTTACAATTTGAAACACCACAGAAAGAAAATGTCATTTAAATGTATGGAAGGTCTGTAAGGAACTGGACTTTTATTGGCACATTCAGGATATATTCATTGCATGGTACTCTTCTGTGTTTGTTGAAGAATGATTTACTGAGAAGGACAGTGATAAATAAAGACAATACATTTGGTCTGAAACAGAGTAATATGGGACAGGAAAGAGATATTTGATGTGAATGTGTCTGTACTTCAACAACTTCTTTATTACAATATGTTTTTATATTTACCAATATATAGACATACATGGTCCCTTCATATATTGAACTATATTGGAGAATATATGTACTAATTTTTCATATATGGAAATGTATTATTTGATATATTGAACTATATTTTCCAATATATTACCATATTATTGTTTCATAAGGGTGAAGCAGGGAAGCCAGAGGGGGGTGGAGCATCTGGACAAGATCATGAGCTGATAAGTGAACAATTTTTGTTATTAACACAAACTGATGCTTACACTGCCATTCCTAGAATAAAGATGACAGTAGCAGGGATAGAACCTGGCTTTCTAGAAGATTAAGGGGCAACCACATCTACTCTTAGAGCTTCGTATTTTCCAATTAAACCTTAGCTTACACATAAAGCATTTACTTCTATAGGTGTGTCTAACACCAAGGTTAAAGATGTGATAAAGAAACCACTAGAAAGCTCTTTGCAGAAAGGGGAAGATTCTCACACATTTTTGTTTCACTTTAATTGCACTGTGCATGTACATGATGGTCGCTCTGTGGCTCAGGTCATCTTCTCACCCTCACAGAAGCAATTGTGTAACATGTTACTTCAAAGGAAACGTATGCTTGAACACTCTGAGCCTCGTATATCATTGACTAAACTTCCTGAGGATAAGTGGAAAGATCTGGGTCCTTGGCTGTGCAAGTGCACCTCCTGGAATGATTGGCGGGATCATGAAGGAGGTGTGCAAAATAGAGATAAGTGTTTCGTGTCCCATACACAGTTGTGGTGTCTGTTTTCTGCACTGTTAAACTCATTGACTTGAACACACCCATAAACCCGAGCTGTGTTAAAGTTTCAGTTCCTCCTGAGGATTTGGCTGCAGTCGCAGACTGCTTGTGTGTGAAGAGCAAATATAACATTGGGCTAATAATGTCCGCCCAACCCATAATAGTTACCCACAAAAAGTAAGATTTTTCCGGTGAAGAATATTAGAGGACAAGGGGAACCCTAAAACATGTATTAATTATAAAAAGGGAGGGATGTGATGGAAAAAAGCAAACTAATAATGTTCTCAATATATAGTGATTTAACACAGCAGGGGATATGTAGTGACAGAACGTGCTGTGCTTGGATACATGTCCTTTGTAAGTCTTTTGAGACAGGAGAAGTGCTTTGTTCTTAAGTTAGATTTAGTGAAGCTTAATCAGTGTTAAATGTGCATCCTGTTTGAAAGAGGGTGACGTGATTGACCCTAGTCCCCTCAGGGAATTCACAAGGTGAAGTGAGGGGATTTTTATGGGTTGAGTTGGCAGAACCATATTGGGATTGTCTGGGACTTGGGGAGGTAATTAGAGATAGGACAAGTGTATGTGACAAATGCCCTATATAAACTGTTGTGATTCTCTAGATCAGTGTTTTTCAAACTTTTTTCCTGGTGACCCACATTTTGTCCATGATGTTTTCACGTGACCCAGGCAACATAAATATGTATATATATATATATATATATATATATATTTCTATAAATGTTTACTAAAACACAAAACAAAATTAACTTTCTTAATGAGAAGGATGTGCCTGTTTGCTATGTATGATCTGGTCCCATTGTGGTTGACAAGAAGAGAGGGCAACACGCATATCAGCACTAGCTTTCAGTCGGTTTCTCAGCTTTGTCTTCATCTGAGTTAGAACGGAGTATCCCACTTCGCACAAATATGTTGTTGTGAAAGGCAGTAGTAATAAAACACTTGTTCTGCTGAGCAGTGGGTAGTCACCTGAGAGGCCAATCCAGAATTTTGATAATTTCTCATTTTTGTAGAATGTTTTCAGGGTGCTGTCACATGTCAATTGAAGCATTTCTGACTCCTCCAGGGGGGTTAGATTTAATGATGCTATTGATTCTGGGGTTTCAAATTCAAAAGGATGTTTCACCCACCGCTTGTTATAAAGATCATCAAACTTCCCAGGTGGAAAGTAGTGCATGAAATTTTGTGCCAGTCCTTCCAGATGTGCTTTAATAAGGTGTGTCATGTCAGCAACCACTTTCTTTGACACACACGTTCCTCTATGTGCTTGTTCATTTTGAGAAACATGTAGAAAGACTGGGATTTGATTCGAAGTTGCCACAACTTTACTGACTTCTGAAAACCTTGAATTTGTTCACAGTGTCTGAAAAGACAGTCATGTCCTTGAAGTTTTAGGTTAAGTTCATTTAGGATGGAAAAAATGTCAGCAATGTATGACACAGTTAGCAGCCATTTCTCTTCAGAAAAGAAATCTGCAAGTTGTGACTGCTTTTCCAAGAGAAAAGTGTGTACTTCTTCTCTCAGCTCGTAAATTCTGCTGACCACTCTACCCTTCGACAGCCATCTGACATCCGTGTGAAAAAGAAGATGCGTGTACTGTGCTCCCATTTCAGAACACAAGCTCTCAAACAGACGGCTGTTGAGAGCACTGCCTTTGATGAAGTTGACAATTTTTACAATGTCCTTCATCACTAATTTCACCTCTGGTGGCATTCCTTTAGCTGCGAGTGCTTCACGGTGAATAAAGCAGTGATTCCAAGTAATATTCTGGGCTGCCGCGTCCTTAATCTTTTTAATGACTGTTTTTCCCTGTCATGCAGGCTGCCCCATCGCTGGTCACACCTTTGCAGTTACTCCAGTCCAGCCCATGAGTTGTTATATATGAGTTTAATTGTTCAAAAATCTGCTCACCTGTGGTTTTTGAGGGCAGTGTCAAACAGCAAAGCAGATCCTCAACAAATTCGCTTTCCCAAACGTATCTCACATACACCAACAACGTCGCGCACGCAGAAATATCAGTGCTTTCATCCAGCTGAATAGCAAAATCTTTGGCTGTTTGTAATCTGGATATTAGCTGATTTTCCAAATTCTCTGCAATATCCTAAGTTCGCCGTGACACAGTACTAAGTGCAATTTGTCATTGTGTGACAGCACCCTACTTAGCACCTGTGCTGACATTTGCCTTTCTTGAGCCTTCCTTTGGAAGAACGACAGGGGTTTATCCGCCAAATCACCATGACGGGTGGTTAAATGACGTTGTAACTTTCCCGGCTTCAAACTTTCGTTCGCCAACTTTTCACCACAAATAAGGCACATTGGCTTATCATCTTTACTTGCACTGGGACAGTTTACAAATCCAAACTTCAAAAATTCATCTTTATAGACCCTAGCACTCGTTTTTTGTTTTTTCTTTACTGGCTCAACAGCAACGCGATTAGCTTGTAGGTCACTGCCGTCTCTAGAACATTCTCCCGTTTGCTCTTCAAGATTGCACACCTTTTCATTGTTTCCGGAGCCACTGTCTCAGTCTGTTTTTGTCTGGAAAAGAACCTTTCAATGCTACTGGTAGTTGGCCTATTCATGTTTCAATACCGATATTATTCTGAATAAAACTTTTAAACAGCAGCAACTAGGCTCAACATGTCTGAGCTGCAGCACTGTTATAAAGCCCGCACTAGGGGGCGTTCGTGATGTGGCTGTTAAAACAACACTGTTTTTGTGAGCCTGTGAAAAATATATTTATTTTAATTATTTATTAATTTATTTTTGAGCGACCCATTTTTTTTGGGTTCGCGACCCAGAGTTTGAGAAACACTGCTCTAGATAAACTAGAGACTAGAGCAAATACTTGACTGTCTTTATTCCTCTGGTTTCTCCTCGGGCCTGAGAATTTGAAGTCTTCCTTCCTGGTGACACTTGAACAATTGCCATAACAGACGTAAACACAGTGATGGAAAGCGTTCTGGTTCTAGAGAACTCCAGGGGTCAGAACAGTGGACTGTGGAGGTGAATGGAACCATCCTGCTCTAAAAGCTCCTCACAGTAAGTGATTACAGTGGGCCCGGCGTGGACACAGTGTGTATAATCTCTACAGAAGAACATCAGATGACCTGGGACGCTCTGGAGCAGCTGCACATGAGCCTAATCTCCCCAGGCCCAGTTCTGGGAGTCATTGCTGACTGTGGAGAGGAGGTGAAATGCCGTTAGTGTTGTAGCAGTTAATAATATCTACCTCCAAAAAGTATCAAACAATGTGTATGAAAGTGATTGTTTATTATTATTTTTATTGTTTTCTGTACAGTGCAGTTCTCATTCATTCAATCATTCATTTATTATCTGTAACCCTTATCCAGTTTAGGGTCGCGGTGGGTCCAGAGCCTGCCTGGAATCATTGGGTGCAAGGCAGAAACACACCCTGGAGGGGGCGCCAGTCCTTCACAGTGCAACTCACTCACACATTCACTCACACACTCACACCTATGGACACTTTTGAGTTGCCAACGTACCAACGTGTGTTTTTGGACTGTGGGGAAAACACACCAGACTAGTCACCCGGAGCAGGACTCAAACCCACAACCTCCCTGGAGCTGTGTGAGAGAGACACTACCTGCTGCTCCACCGTGCCACCAAATGCAGCTCTCATGAAGTGAAGAATCAAACCACTCTGTCGTCCCAGAATGAACCAGTTAATGCTCCACAGAGCGGGTCTCCCACAACGGGGCAGTCATTTTTAGAACAGGTTTGGAACAGAGTCTCTGACACAGACAGACCACTAGGTGGCAGTGTAACAGATGTTTCAGAACATGAAGAAGATCATTAAACTAAATCACTGCAGTTTGTCATAAGTTTGAATGAGATTTATTCCACTGTTCTGTAAAAGCTTGTCCAGCCTAGCAACAGTCGCTATGGAAGATCATGTGTGAGAGGAGCCTTGAGAGAAGAGCTAGAAATAATGCTCTAGTAACAGAGATCCAGTTTTCCATGATGTGTCTGTTCCTTTCTTCCCTCTGAGGGAAAGATAAAAGAAGAAGGGATCAGAGAGGAGAGATGGAAATATATTTTTAACAAATCATTCTCTTTTGAACTGTTTAGTTTTGTTTATTTTCCCAAACAAATAAACACAAGCTGCTTGTCTTATATTCCTCTGTTTTACCTGACATCACTCCTGTTTGTGAATGAATGAATGCTCCATTTCTCCAGCGCTGTTCTAGACCCCCACAGCTCTTTACGCTCCTCTCTGGGACATTAGAAAGTGTCCTCCACCCGGACGCTCCGCTCCAGCCCCTCACCACACACCCCTCTTTCTGTGAGAGATGTTCAGTTCCAAAGGCTGCCCTATAGCACCCCCCAGTGTCAGAACTCCACACTGCACTGCTGTCATACAGAAGATGAGCTGGAAATTTGATTCAGATTATTTTCTGCTTCATGAAGCTAAAACTCTGTTAAACTGAGTCCAGCACAACTTTCCACTTCCTCCTGTAGGAGTTTATTTATTTCTCTGTGTTTAACTGGAACAGTGCTGTAAATAATGTGAGTGTGTGGTGCTGGGATGTTGGAGCAGTGTTAATATTCATATTAATGAGGTATGAACTGTTTCAGAGCTCGTACACTTCAGTGTTAATAATAATTCTGATTAAAAAGTATCAGTCCCAGGTGATGGAGGCAGTAGTTATTTAAACTAAAGACAGTGTGATGGTTAATAAAGGGTTAAACTGTAACGTTCACTGTGACGGACGAGTCGAGACGCCCTGAGAAACAATGACCAGGAGCCCAGATTAACACGTGTTGATGGAGTCTTTCTGGAACAATGATCTGAAACACAGCGTTCCCGTCTCCACCAGCAGAAACAGAGGGAGGGAATCTTCACAGCAGCAGCCCTTCATCCCAAAAACAATCCACTGATCTTTCTGAGACAGGGACGTTTCTACAACAGCTTTCCTGCACTTTACTAACGAGGAATCAGCTCTTTACTCTGCACTGAGGACTCCCCCATTCACACCACGCTCCAGATCAGAGACGTCTAGACTCCAAATAACTCTGGACTGAGGAGGATCACTGCTCCCTTTAGATCAGGACTGTGTTCATATCACTGTCAGGTTGAAGAGCTCAGAGTGAGTGTGTGGAGGATATTTCACTGTCCCTATGGCCTTGTGTATGAGTTACTACACACTCAGGAGAAACAGAGGGAGATCTCTGAGCGTCTCGTCATGAGTTCTGATCGGACTGATTACTACCTCAGAACCAGGAGTTATTTCCCATAACGGGTACAGTCCTTTAACACCTAGACAGGGCATCTGCAACAACATTATCTACACCCCGCTTGTGACAGATAGACCAACAGAAACCCTGAAGTATGAGAGACAGAGCGTTAATCACGGGTTTGAGTTACACATACGACTAAGGAAAGTTAGAGGATCGTGGTCAGTGAAAATGGGGACTGGAACAGAACTATTACCAATGTAGACTTCAAAGTGTTGGAGTGCTAACAGTAAGGCGAGTGTCTCCTTCTCTATGGTGCTGTACACTAGCTGATGTTTTAAAATCTTCTTAGAAAAGAAGGAAACAGGATGGTCAGTGTGACCTTCACCTTCTTGTTAAAGGACAGCACCTGCTCCAGTATCACCTGCGTCCACCTCTAATATGAAAGGCTTATTAAAGGCAGGTGCTGCAAGCACAGAGCTGTTACTAAGCAGCAGTTTCAGAGTCAAAAGCTGTCTGACACTCAGAGGACAAAACAAAAGGGGCGTTCTGTCTCAGAAGATTAGTAAGCAGCAACACAACAATTGAGAAATTTGTACAAAAACATCTCTAATATCCGGCCATACCTAAGAAACGTCTTAGTTCACGCCTCGTCTTAGGAACTGGGAAAGCATTAATGGCGTGCACCTTGGCGTCTAATAGCTTCACCTGACCCTTACCTACTATTTTCCCAAGGTAAGAAACAACTCCTCTACCAAATTCACACTTTTCTAAATTCAGAACAAGAGAAGCATCATGTAAACGAGTGAAAACTGATTCTAAAATTTCCAGGTGCTGGTCCCATGTGTCAGTACATACCACAACATCATCTAGGTAAGCTGCACAGTTAGGTACATCACCCAGTACAGCAGGGGCATTCCGGAGTCCAAAGGCCATGACTGTGTAGTGCATGAAAGTATCTGGAGTGACGAAGGCAGAGATCTCTGAAGAACGAGAGGTGAGTGGCACTTACCAATTACCTTTAAATAAATCGAGTTTTGTTACAAACTTCACAGAACCAACCTGATCCACACAGTCCTCCATGTGGAGCAGAGGAAGAGAATCAGGCTCAGAGACTGCAGTGACCTTTCTGAAGTCAGTACAGAAACAGTAAGAAATGTAACATGTAAATTATGCAAAGTGTGCTTCTCTACATGCTGCTGGACTTTCAATTTCTTCTCCACTTACAGTCAGTTCTGTTGTATTTAAAAGTGTATACAATAGTTTACAAAGGTCAGATCCCACCATGTCATTCATTTTCATGTTTACAATTCAAAAAGATCATTAAACACTAGGGTTTTTCAGATTTGAAGAGCTTTGACTTGTATCCAATCTTCAAACCTGTGGGTCTTTACTATCAGACGAGCTCTATCCAATGATACCGCTGAGAACTCACCAGGCAGATGTTTAAGACTGGTTCACGTCCCCTTGGTGTCAGTGGCAGTGCCTTAGAGCTGTGGCCCTCTTACGTCTGTGGTCTACAAGGTGGAAGGAGGTGATATTTAAAGAGCCACAAACACAGAATAACACTCTCTCTCTGTGTTTACTGTAGATCAGGGACGTTCCCCTCAGATCTCTCCAAGACTGGAGCTGAATATTCCTGCTGCACACACACACACACACACACACACACACACATTTAAAACTTTAACACAGTGATTTTAAAACCAGGAATTTATTTTCTGTACATTTTTAAGACAAACACAGAACCAGCAAAACAAATGAGTTCACAATACTGTAGGTCTAAATAAACAGAACTATATCTACCCCATAATCACCTGCTCATCAACTTGTCCAAGGAAACCCTCACGTTGTCTCCCAGGTCTCTGCTGTCTGTGATTAATGTGGTGATGCGCTTATCAAGGGCCGTCAGAAATGTAGTGAAATGTAAACAGGGGATTCCTTTTGAACTCTAACCCTAAGCTTCTCTGTCAAATTAGCATCTAATTACAGTCTGTGTTATTAGTTATTAGTGTTCACAGCCCCTAGTGCACTACTGTGTGTGTGTGTGTGTGTGTGTGTGTGTGTGTGTGTGTTCACTAACCCTAACCCTACCTTATTGTTGACATTAAAAGCACGTTGTTCACAGACCATTATTTTATGACAGACTGTGCCCAGCGGAGGGTGGAGGGAGACATTTGGGATTCGGCCTCGGCTTCACGACGTCATGGAAACATCTCTCACTGATCACACACACTTTCAGACAACATCTCCTTTATTAACCCTTTAGTCAAACCAAAGAAATAATACAGGCAGCCGGTCCTGATAAACACTGTCCTCCAAACACATGTTCCACTCTCAGAGCTCAGCGACAGCAGGATCAGATTCACCCTGTAAAGTGTGGGTGGGGCTGAGGAACATGTGGCGTCTGTCTGAAGTCTCTTAAACACGAGGGAAATAAGACGATTACTGAAGCTCGTGTGTGATCTGTGTGTGAATAACTCTCTCAGACTCAGAAGAGCAGAGAAACACAGCAGAGATTCACATGAGAACAGTGTTCCATTAGATTCTATGATGAAAATGCTGTGTCTAACCGACTTTAAGGGTCTTTTTCTCCTCATTCCATTGTGTTCCACAGTGCGCTCCTTTACCCCTCTGACACAGAGAGGAGGTGTGTTTCTGGGGGTTGTAAACCTCTCTCCAGTGCAGGGAGAGGAGCTGTGTATGAGACTCATTTATCCGTTTTTCCCATTCATTTACATTAGCGCTGCGCTTTGAAAACAGACCGGTCCCCAACATGGCGCCCACGCCATAAACATTACGTCACAGCAGCCCATGAGCAGCAGAAATTCACCCGTGTGAGCGATAACTGGAAATGGCCACTAGAGGGCAATGCATAAGCAGACACCCTCTAAATAGAATGGGGTTTTAAATTCATTAATTACTCGTTAAGTTCCCTTTCTAAAGCGCTGAGTTTAGAGACTTGGGATTTTATGTCGGGTTCTTTCTTTTAATGTCATCATCTGTAATGCACTAACAGCAGAAATTCACCTCCTGTGTGAGCTGTAACTGGAAGTGGCCACTAGAGGGCACTGTATCTTGAGGGTGTGCTTGGGGTTAACATTATTTCTCAATGTAAAACGGCCATTAGATTTGGGATTGTGTGTTTTTTGGGTCTCTATTTTACCGTGTGGATAAACTCTAATTTATTTAAAATCATGAAATATTAAATGTATTAAAATGTAAATATCTCTATGTAAGAGTGTAGAACAGTTGTAGGAATATTATGGGGTGAAATTCCTGCTGAATGGGTCTGGCTCCCCCCGCTGGTCGGTCAGCATATTTACAGCCCCTGTATATATTTGGGGTTCAGCGCAGTCTCGGCAGTAGTCGTGTGCTCTGCTGTGGTGAGTACAGCTCCGGTGCAGCTCAGGAACATCACAAAGAACGGAGAATGTTGCAGTGTTTCATTTCCATTGTTTTAGTCTCGAGACACATCTGACAGAGAGCAGTCTGCCTTTTTCAATGTTATTTAAAGACATTAATCCGAGCTGAACTTGAATTATGCGAACACCCAGCAAACACGCAGACGCCCTGTTTGTTTACATTTGTAACGTTCACTGGAGGACGTTTCTAGGACTTTATGGACGTCCGCAACACGTCCTGTTCTAGAACCAATGGAACGTTCCCAAACCCCCATTCCTGGACCGTTCTGTAACGTCCCGGTACCGTCCCTCGGGGAACCGTTATTTCTGTTTCTTTAAAAGAACGTCCGCTTGTGGTCCCCTGACCGTCACTGATCACGGTGCATGACACCAGCTGATTTCACCATTCCAGGAGCATTCCCATCATTCCCCCGGGAATTCAGACTGCACAGGAGGAGGACAGTAAAGTCTCTCATCAGCCGCGCATCACTGGGGTTTACATCAATACAAATCACTACAACAGAGAAACACCAAACAAACTTGTGGTGTGTCCGGTACATCACCGCACGTCTGATTCACATTTGTGCACCGCGCTCTTTCAGCTGGGAGCAGGCAATGATAGAGAGAGAGAGAGAGAGGTGTATGAGAGAAGTGTGTATGTGAGAGAGAGAGAGAGAGAGAGGGAGAGAGAGGTGTATGAGAGAAGTGTGTATGTGAGAGAGAGAGAGAGAGAGAGAGAGAGAGAGAGAGAGAGAGAGAGAGAGAGAGGTGTATGAGAGAAGTGTGTATGTGAGAGAGAGAGAGAGAGAGGGAGAGAGAGGTGTATGAGAGAAGTGTGTATGTGAGAGAGAGAGAGAGAGAGAGAGAGAGAGAGAGAGAGAGAGAGAGAGGGAGGTGTGTATGAGATGTGCGCTTTAGAAAGGAGCCAGTCGCACAGCCGAGATCATATTGGATTAAATGTGTATGCCATAACACACACACACACACACACACACCATGTAGAATTCATGTGAATGGCGTGAACTGTAACCTGTACAACCATTAACTAAAAGACAAATATCCTGCTAGAGACCAGCCAGAGCATTGTACAGTGGTGTTGTCCACATGTGAGAAGAACATATCCAGACCCTGCAGCTCAGCCTTCATTAATCTTTAATGAGATTTAAAGTGAAGGACTGTTTACAAGTGTCCTCACTTCATAGCAGTGAACAAAAGAGCATTGTACTGCAATTTACCTGTAACAGGGCCTTCTTTCTCCTCTTCTGAACGTCTTTAACTTGTTCATTTAGTGAATTTAAACTCTGTGGAAATGTAAATAAAACAACTGTAATGAACGTGTTAAACAGTTTGACCCAAAGTTACACATAATATATTTGTTTGAAGGCGTTTCCCTGGCGTACGGCTGAAAGTGACACTCACTAAACCACTGTGTATCAGTTTATTCAGTAGCTTTCATTCTGTCATTAAAAGATTCAGTTCAGAATATATTTCACTGTGTCTTTTATAATGAACACCCCCCAGAACACATTTTCAATGCAGTGATGTAGAGGGAGACTCAGTTTTAAACTGCAGTTTGTGTCAGTCCTATGTCCCGCTACAGACTTTTATTTTAAAACGGAGGCGTATCGTAAGCACATTGTAATTAAAGCATTCATTCAAATATAAACAGAAGACCAGGAAGTGAAGAGTTTCACAATGACTTTCCATTAGGTCTTTATTAGATTTGTGATGTTATTTAAAGCTGGGGACGTATTTTCAGTGGTTATCTATGAGTCACAAGGGACAGTTTGTTCCTTCACTGAGAAAATAGTGCACGACTCACTAGTGTTATTACTTTCTGAAATAGTAACACAACAGAATAATACACAACAGTAGGCAGTGAATGAATGAAAGAATGACTGAATGTTGATAATAGAACACACAATAGTAACACTACCACTTTCCATAGGCAACAGAAACAGGTAAAGAGGCTGTGTACAATCTCTAGGTCTGGTTCGGTGTCCACACTTAGACGAGCAGTCACCACCTTAAACACATGGCGCCGAGGATGGCAGCCACGGTGACGAGCTCCTCCGTGTTATGTTTGTTTTTGTTAATTAATGTTGTCTATTGTACCTCAAACTTGGTCAGCTGGAACAGAGAACAGTTATTAACCGCCAGGGACAACATTTCTCCTGATTTTATGCCGGAATTTATTCAAAAACTTTCAGAGTGTGTGGAAATCTTTACAACGGCCGCGCTGACGCTGCTCGGCCTCGCAAGGAGACGCTGGAGTCGCAGACGAAGGGGCAGACGCGCGGGCGCGCTCGTGCGTCTCAGGCGGCGCGGGCCTCGCACACCTCTACCATCATTATTCCTCTCCAACCTCCGATCTCTCAGCAACAAAACTGAGGAACTACTCCTGCTCAGCCGGACCAACAAGGACTTCTCCTCTGCTTCTGCCCTCTGCTTCACGGAGACCTGGCTGAACGAGCTGATCCCGGACAGTGCGCTGGACGTACCGGGCTTCCAGCTACTGAGAGCGGACAGAGACGTGGAACGTAGCGGGAAGAGTAGGGGAGGAGGAATCTGCTTCTACATCAACGA
Organism: Hoplias malabaricus; assembly: GCF_029633855.1. Lineage (NCBI taxonomy): Eukaryota > Metazoa > Chordata > Actinopteri > Characiformes > Erythrinidae > Hoplias > Hoplias malabaricus. The sequence goes on from NC_089805.1 coordinate 48,715,860, forward strand.
GCGCTGGTGTAGAGACACTACAGTATTGTTAACATCATGCTCTCCTCATCTGGAGTCTCTCTTCATTAACTGTCGGCCGTTTTACTCTCCCAGAGAATTCAGTTCCTTCATTCTGGCCGGCGTGTACATTAGGCCGAGTGCGTGCACCAGCGACGCGCAGAGACAACTGGCCGAACAGATAATGGAACTAGAGAGAGATCATCCAGACTCGCTGCTGATCATTCTGGGGGACTTTAATAGCGCTAACCTCACGAAGGAGATGCCCAAATACAGGCAACATATCGCGTGCGCTACACGTGAAGGCAACACACTAGACAAATGCTACACAAGCATCAAGAATGCCTATCGCGCTGTTGCGCGCGCCGCTCTCGGGCTCTCCGATCACAGCCTCGTTCACCTCATTCCCACGTACCGGCAGAAACTCAAAACCAACAAGCCGGCCATTACAACAGTGAAGAGGTGGACCAGTGGAGATATAGAGAAGCTGCAGGGCTGCTTCGAATCCACAAACTGGGCTGTGTTTGAGGAGGCGACAGACGGACTGGACGAATACACAGACGCTGTGACGTCATATATAAGCTTCTGTGAAGACAGCTGTATTTCAACTAGAACACGTGTTAAACACAGTAACAGCAAACCCTGGTTTTCTATAGAACTGAAACAGCTTAGGCGAGAGAAGGAGGCCACATTCAGGAGTGGAGACAGAGCTGTCTACAAAAAAGCCAAGTACAGATTGGAGAAAGGGGTTAAAGCAGCGAAAAGAAAGTTCTCAGAGCAGCTGAATAACCACATCACAGCTAACGACCCATCGTCAGCCTGGAACAGTCTTCAGCTTCTCACTGGCTACAAGGTGAGAAATACCCCCCTCCACCTGAACGACCGTCAGCTCACCAACGACCTGAATGAGTTCTTCTGCAGATTTCAAACAATAGACAATCAGCAGACTCTCTCACCCCATCATCAACCCCCCTCCTCCCCCACACTGGCTCTCACACCTCCACCCCCAGCTTGTCTCACCATCAGCCTGCAGGACGTCCACAGACTCTTCAGCAGACAGAAGGTGAAGAAAGCCCCGGGACCTGATTCAGTTTCTCCATCCACCCTAAAACACTGCTGTGACCAACTAGCACCAGTCTTCACCAGCATCTTCAACAGATCACTGGAGCTCCGTTGTGTTCCAGCCTGCTTCAAGACCTCCACCATCATTCCAGTCCCCAAGAAATCCACCATCACTGGATTTAATGATTACAGACCTGTCGCCCTGACATCTGTGGTCATGAAGGTCTTTGAACGCCTGGTCTTAGCCCACCTAAAGACCATTACAGACCCCCTGCTGGACCCCCTGCAGTTTGCATACAGAGCAAACAGATCTGTTGATGATGTGGTCAACCTAACTCTCCACTTCATCCTTCAGCATCTAGACAGCTCTGGAACCTACGCTCGGGTTCTGTTTGTTGACTTTAGCTCGGCTTTCAACACCGTTGTGCCGCAGCTACTTCAAAGCAAACTGTCCCAGCTGTCAGTGCCGGACTCCATGTGTCAGTGGATTGCAAACTTCCTCACAGACAGAAGACAGTATGTGCGGCTTGGGAAACACACCTCAGACCTTCGAACACTCAGTACTGGAGTTCCACAAGGGTGTGTTCTTTCACCCCTTCTCTTCAGCCTTTACACCAACGACTGTGTCTCCAAGGAACCAGCTGTAAAGCTCCTGAAGTTTGCAGATGATTCCACTCTGGTGGGCCTCATAGCCAATAGTGATGAGTCTGCTTACAGAAAGGAGGTTGGTAAGCTGGTGTCCTGGTGCAGTGACAACCACTTGCTGCTGAACACAGACAAGACTGTAGAGATGGTGGTGGATTTCCGACGCAACCCACCCCCTGTATCCCCCCTCTACATCAAGGGCACCGCAGTTTCCACTGTAGAGTCACTCAAGTTCCTGGGCACCACCATATCCAGGGACCTGAAGTGGGAGAGGAACACCGTCTCCATCACCAAGAAAGCTCAGCAGAGAATGTTCTTCTTGAGACAGCTCAAGAAATTTGACCTGCCACAGACCCTGATGATCCAGTTCTACACAGCGATCATCGAGTCCATCATCACCTCATCCATAACCACCTGGTTTGGTTCCTCTACCTCACAAGAAAGAGCCAGGCTCCAGCGCATCATCAGATCAGCAGAGAAGATCATTGGATGTAACCTGCCAACGCTTCAGGAGATCCACACCAGCAGGGTGAGGAAACGCGCTCGCAAAATTATGCTTGACCCCTCACATCCTGGACATCACCTCTTCCAGACTCTCCCTTCTGGTAGAAGACTAAGGATCATCAAAAGCAGCACAACACGACATGCTAACAGCTTCTTTCCCAGAGCTGTAGCTCTCCTCAACCACAGTGAACACCTCTGAGTCTCCAAACCACTGAACTAAACCGACTGGACATAACTGCACTGAACAGGACACTTTACTCACTTGCACTATGCTATTTTGCACAGCTGTACAGAAGTTCTATTTCTGTAACTTCTACAACAATATATAATATAACCTACTTTAGGAATATCTGGAAACATTTATATTCATACGCATATCTGTACAGTATAGATTTTATATTTTATGTTGTCTAATTTATGTCTTAACGCTCTTTTTTTTCCAGTACTTAACTGTATTTTTTAGTCTATTTATTGTTTATTGTACCTCTTTTAAAGTTTTGTTAACAGTCTGTGTACGTGTTACATGTCATACATGTGTTGCTGTCACCAAGACAAATTCCTAGTATGTCTAACATACCTGGCGAAATAAAGAGATTCTGATTCTGATTCTGACACCGTAACGAGAGCGAGTGGCATGTACAAGTCTTTCTAGCACAACAGGAGGGTGAGTGGTTCCTGCAGGTGGCTCCACACGATGACTACGCTGGTTCTGGAGGCAGGAGACCAGGAATAACCAGACAGCAGGGGCAGGTGTTCATCTTAAACACAACAAGGAGAACACACAGATTGTTAGTTTTCTTTAAGAGTTTGGACAGGACACGTGTAAAAACAGAGCAAGCAGCAGAGCCTTGGCTACCACAGCTAATGCCATGTACACACTTCACCACTTCATCAGATCACTGCACCTTTCACAGGGCTGTTTTCTTCTAATCAGGGGTCTGTCAGTGTTTCTGCCTTCTGCGTCACATGACTGATGGTGGCACAGGGTCATCTACAGCAGGGGTCAGGAAAAGGCGGCCCGCGTCCAGGTCCACACCCAGACGCTGTCCCGTCCGGATCCTTTTTGAAAATCAGTGTTTTATTTGTAAACTCTACTTCAAATGAGAAAAAGCCTCTTTATTTAGAGCATTTGTTATTTATAATTATTTATAAATATTTTGGAAATATGTTTAAATGTCATTGAAAATGTAATTTGATTCAACATTCAGTTGTTAACTTCATAAAGGGCTGCTATTAGATGTCATCCTTGGATTCAGGCACAGATTGATATTTATAAATAAATCAGAAATCAGCCCAGAGTTATACACGTGACTGACCCCTCCACATAATCCTTCTGATGGTGAATGACTGACTGATTTCAAGGGTCAGATGTGGACATAAGATGTGTTCTGACGTGACCACCTGATTCTGGAGGAAGACCATATGTTTTTATCAGATCGGTTCCTGCATCAATTTCCAGCCTTTACAGTAACTCTATTGTGCACTGATCTGTCTGCTTCATTCTACTTTCCTATAGATTCATTGTCTCTATCACAGAAAGAACACACTGTCCAATCAGCTGCTGATGATAACATCTGTGTAATGAGGGGTGGGCGATACGGCCTTCAAATAATATCACGATACACTGGATATTTTAGCGATAACGATACACTTTAACGATATATTTATATTAATAACAACTTCTTAAACATGAATTTAAAAACACTACGTTTTGCTGAAACACACACACACTCCTGAAATCTGAGATACAAATTAGGGCTGGGGCGATACGACCAAAAACTCATATCTCCATTGAATCTAAAACGAATGGCGAGACACGATACGATATGAAAACCATAACAAAATATAACATCAAAGTATTAGTGTTTATTTTTGACTCCAAGAAGAAAATGCTGCGTTCTCTCACTGTAATTATCAACTGTGTCTAAGAAATAGTGACGTCCCGATCTGAGTCTAATATCGAGTGTCTGCCGAGTCCCGATCTGATTCTTAGATTCTCCTAGAGACTGTTACACAGTGCACACTTCCAGTGACTCAGCCCTGTGTCTCTGCTCCACACTGAATATCTCACATTAAGAAACAAACTGCTGCTTCATTTTATTAATAAACAAATGAACAAACGGTGTCTTCACAAACAGTTCCTATAAATACTTTAATACTATTATTAATCTTATATCAAATGATTTAATGCGATTGTTCTGTGTAAAGAACTGGGTTCTTAAAGTCGGACAGTTTTATTGTAAAAAGGTGTCGAGGGAAAAATTAAATGTAGTTTCTTCGAGACGAGGTGCAAAACTAAGATTTATTGTTTTAAGCACTGACCCGTTTCTCTCAGCGCCACAAACCCAACAAACCCCTGTGGGCGGGACCGGGACTCCACTGGCTGCAGCACTAAATGATGGAGGACCAAGTCTGGCTGCTGACCGGCTGAATATATTTACTTTATTGTGTTATATTTTGGTATACGGCCACTTCTTTTAGGCAGATAGAGATATGAGTGTTTGGTCCCATCACTCGGCCCTATTCCCGACCCCTGCTCTAAGGTCGCATGAAGGTCATTTCAGAGTGTGATTCTGCTGTCGTCTTGTTCTCCATCATTAGTTCAGACTCCAGGACTCTGCTGTGGGCTGAATATTTATGGTTTAAAGACTCCTCTGCATTAGTTGAATAGTCTGTGATTGTAAATATACACAGGATTAGATTAGAGCTGTACACTATATGACGCTCTAATGGAAGGGTGTAGAATAGTTTACATCTTCTCCTGTGTGTATTTACAATCACAGAGTATTCTGCAGTAATTCAGTGCACAGGAGGACTATTGTATGAGGCGTGTAATAAATCTGTGTTGTGTGGAGAACTAAAGAACCCGTTACCAGCCTCAGAATATGCTGAGAGACCTTATGTAAGACACTTCTTTGTGAAGTGATATGAATGTAACTCACCTGTGAGAGGGTTTCCTTTAGGAGACACTGGTGAGAGCAGGTGAATCTCTTATCTGTCACCGACTGAAAGAGGAGGGGTTCCCTCTCAGCGCTCAGGTCCCGTTAACAGTAGAACACATATGATCACATCACCACCATCGACGACTGTGGAAACGTACCGGTGAATATGTTACATGTGTTCAACTCTGTGAATGTTATTACTGCTGTGCAGTGTGTGTTTGTGAATACGAAATCATCATCAGGGGATTAACACTAAACACCTGATTGATCAGAAAACGTGTCTAAATCTCCTTTAATGTTCCGCAGTGACGTTTACACCGTTTTAATGAACTGCTTCCGTGAAAGAACTATTTTATAGGGCTCTGAATGTACCTTGATTTCATATTTTTCTGTGACACGCAGTTGTTTCTTTGACTCCTTTTTGAAGATGTTTTTCTGCTAACGGCAGTTTAAATCCAGCACTGGTGTGAGATGGTGGTAAAGTGTGTTTCTAGGTGCACACACACATTTTACAGGCCCTGCATTTATTAATGAAACAGATGAAATGCAGCAAGCTGAAACACTGTTTAACGTCCTGTTTAATACAATTGAACCCTGCAGACCTTTAAACCGGTGGTAGGTCGCTGCAGACATTTATAATAATAATAAAATAATAATAATAATAATGTAGTAATAATAAAAATAATGTAATAATAGTTCATTATAATAATTATTATTTGTCATTGTAAAACAAAATGTGTCTTCCTCATTTAACACATACACACACACACACACACACACACCCAGGGGTTCGTTTCCCAAAAGTATAGTTGATAACTAAGTTAGCAGTTTATATAATTTGAATGATACAGTTGTGATGCAGGTGTTTCTCAAAACCACCGTTGGAACTATCGAGGCGACTTGCTGAGTCCTAGCCATCGTTAAACGACACGGGTTTTTCTCCAAACCGTAGTTCCACCAAACGTTCACAAACAAAGTGGGTAAGTCGTGGAGTTGGAACTACAGCTTTAGACCTGTGTTTAGAAGCTCAGCTCCTGGTGACTACGTCATCGATGACGGAGGACACAGCAGATATACGTTTGTAAATTATAAACACAGTAATATAACATTTACCTCTGATTTAATCAAAAATAATTTAAACATTATTTTAAATAACACCCAAAATAATAATCAAAAATGATTGTGAACCACATGAAGCCTCTATAAAAATTAAATGTTACTGTTTTTAATGTTTACCTTTAATTTAATTCACACAACGATTATAAAAACTATCTGAAAAACACATAAAAACCTGGTCTTCATACAGTCATCATTTAACCCCTGGCTTTAAAGACCTCATCATGGTTTTTAAGAGTTTATACCTGGTGTTTTTAACTGTGAATGACCATTATGAAGTACATAGTGTGAGCTCAGAGATAAGTTTTAATAAAAGGAACAGAAGAGCAGTGTTTAAGGATCAGCAGCGTTCATTCCCCACTGTGTTATTGTTGTATTATGGTGCACTCATTATACGACCAGCTCATTAACACAAATAAAGAGCAATATCAATGACTCTCTGGTGGGTGGGGGACACTGGGTCTGAGGAGCTATACACTGCACTGGGAGCAGGTGCTTCAAAGCCCCTGGGTCTGGGTGTGAGGGCCTCTGTGTAGGAGGCAGTAGGATGGAGCAGGTGAGCTCCCAGACTGAGGGGATTCTGGGCTCCAGGGTGGGGGTGTGGTTCTATAGAGAACCCTAAACACTTGAAGAACCTTTCGTATGATTAAAGGTTTATTTCCCTCATGAAAGTGTTCTTCTGACTGATGGAGAATGAGCTGTGGATGGTTTTATAGAGCAACATTTAGAAAAGGGTTCTCTGCGGCACAAATAAGTGTTCTTCTATTGTTATGATTTCAAGGTTGTAACAATAAATGAACCATTTATGGCGCCGTACAGAAGCCTCTTCTACAAGGTGCTCTATAGAACCATCTACAGCACATTCTCCATCAATCTGAAGAACACTTTCATGATGTTCATCAAGTTCTCAATGTTCTATATAGAACCATTTTCTTTACTAAAGAACCCATTGTAGAACCATCATTTTTAAGTGTGAGATTAGAGCATTAACATATAGCAGTTATTTTCTCACAGATTTCCCCCCTGCTCTACACTGCTCTACACTACACTGCTCTACACTGCTCTACACTGCACTGCACTGCTCTACACTGCTCTACACTGCACTGCACTGCTCTACACTGTTTATTCACTACAGGACTCACCCAGATGTAGAGAAATACAAACAAATCATGAAAAAAGACGCTGTAACTGACTCTTTAAATGTACCACTTGTGTGTTGTGTGTAAAACGATGTTATCAAGTTGGTGTTTATTACAAATATCAAATATATTTTACAAATCAAGCGTTCCAGACTGTTCCACAAGGAAGACAAGGGGTTTGCAGGAGACTGAGCGCTGGAAAGTAACAGAGCTGTGACAGTCTGCTCTTTAAACAGAGAAGATTGTTTTAAAGGGAGTCTTACAGCATGAGTTTTATGAGCACTTCTTGATTTTCAGCACCGCTTTGTGCACACTAGTGAAGCCAGAACTAGTGCAGACCCATGGGTCATATGCACACACACTTTTGGAGCCCTTTGTGGAGAAGGGAAGGACACTTTATGGAGACACCTTCTTAGTCTACAGTGTGCATTCACTGCTGCACGTCACAGCAGACGCCCAGGAGTTTGGACGCCTTGAAAACTGTAGTGTTTCCACTTTGAGAGCTATTTGCACCAAATTAAACAAATGGTCAGGTCAGGAAAGAATGTCCTACGTCAAATAACTAATCGACTTGAAGAAACTTCAAAGGTAAAGTTAAATATCACAGAGAAAGACCTCACAATTAAGAGACAGAACCACATCTTCACACTGAGCCCTGATGAACGCTGTGAAGTGGTGTCACAGGAAACCCCTGAGACGGTGCTATTCAGGGTCTACACTAATTTAAAGCCTTATTTGATGACACCGTGTGACTCTCGCCTTCATGGAGCATATTTAACCAGCACGAGGAGTTCAAGGACGCTGTGTCCTGAGAAAAGCAGACTTCAGAAAAGAGCGTTCATGGTTGAGGAAAGCCATGGCTCCAGAATTTTCAGAGCAATCCTCCACAGTCTGTGACTTAAAGGAGAGATTCAACAAGGAAAGAGACGAGACGTCTGCGTGAGCCACAAACTCAAATATAAAGTCAAAAATAAGAAAAGATTAATTAAACGAAGCAGTGCAGGAGCAAATCAAGAGGAATCCACATTAACAAACACACAGCACATGACAATGAAGAAACACAGCAGCCAACCTGGGGAAATGATGAGAGACACTCCTAAAGTACGCCATGAGAACAAGCGTAACTGGGAGGGAGCGGAACAGTGAGACTCATGATCCAGTAGACCAGGTGAGGTCAGAGGAGCTGGTGGCTGGGAGGTGGCTGAATTTGTCCAGAACATTTGAGATAACTGTCAAACATTACCCACCAGAACACAAGGTCCAGCAGTGTCTTCTGCATTTGACCCGTCTGTGGCAGGGAGCACGCACACACACACACACACACACACACACGTGCACTAGCCTCAGCCTTATACGTGCCTTAGCTCCACCCTCTCGCTAGTGTCTCCTCTGTACTCCTGCCCCCTCCTCATCTGTCTCAGGTGTTCCTTGTCAGTGCTTTGTGTATATACCCCTCTGTGTGCTGTGTTCCTGTGTCGGTTCTTGTGTGTGTAGATGTGTGTTTCTTTGTCTTCCTGTTTTCATGTCTACCCCGGTTCACAGTTGTCTGTCTGAGTCCTCCTGTCTGTTCTAGTTAGTTTTATGTAGTTAGTGTTTTTCTCTTTGCTCGTGTTTGTTTTGTTTAGTTGTAGACTTGTTAAATAAAGTATTCCTTGCGTTTACGTCCACCTCCTTGTCTTCTCCTGCCCAGCCGTGACAGACTGTCTGTGAGGAGTTCCAGGTGACTGTCTCTGGGAGAACACACCAAACTCCTCAGTGTCAGCGTGGGTTTCCTCCGGGTGCTCCGGTTTACTCACCAAGTTATAAAAGAAAAAAAAAAGGTAGGTGAGTTGTCTGTTTGAAAGTATCCATAGGTGTGTGTCACTGTGCCCTGTCCAGAGCGCCCTGTATGGAAGATAATCTGTCTCCTCAGACTTTGAAATATTACCACCTTTGAATTTATAGCTCTGAAATTCTTCATCAGAATATAACTGCTCTTGAACTGAACTCGTGAATTTAAGAACACGTTTTCACTGTTATTCAAGGTTAATAAATTCAGATAAAAACATTCAAGCTCAAATTCAAACAATACATTTCGAAGTTTCTCAGATTCGGTAGACGACATTCAGACTCCAAAATACGAGTTACACAAGATTCAGAGTCACATCCGGGTCACCAAGGATGAGCAATCGATTCATTAGGATTTTCTCTTCCTCCTTTAAATGGTGCAGTAGTTACAGTCTGTCGCCGCTAGGTGGCGAAATACGAACACAACTTCCACACCGTGGAAAAACTACACGTTTAGCTTCATTCCGCGGATATTATCTCTTTATTTTCAAAGAGTCTCAAAAATCTGAAAGTCTCACTAAAGACTCAATAACAGACTATTGACGTCCTGAAGAACTTTTACTGTGGATTTATTTTGTGTAGAAACCTTCCTCGCTCTAAATATCCGCAGAATTGTGGCACAAAAATAACTAATAATAATATACTTTTAGCCTTTTAATAAAAGCGTTAACTGAATATAAAAGTCTCAACGATGAAACAATAACGAAATGAACAAAACCCTTAAGCCAACGCTGAAATGTGAACTGTAATTGAACACAGTTTATTCCGCCTCCTGTGGCGCCAGTGAAGGACAAGCTTTGACTGTTTTCTGGGGTTTTACTCACGGACCTTGTTTAGTTCTGAATCCGGAGCTTGCTCCTTCTTCCAAATTTGGGGCTGAACTCTCCCGTTTTCTAGGACGGAGCTGTAGACGATTCTGCGCAGTGAGACCAAGCTCACTGCAGGCTGCGCGTGCACGACCCAATAAAGATTAACCCCATAAACGCCAGGCCTAATTAACTTAAAGTACACACATTACTTTAGATACTATTTTCACCGTGTCTCTGAGCCTAGAAAATATCATTAATGTTCATAAACACAGAGCAGTGTAATAGAGGACAACCACATTCTGCTGCTGTTGATTTAAATGAAGGGGTGTCTTTGTTGTTGTTTGTTTTTTACCAAGTGTTCCCAAGCGTCCCTTTAAGTCTTTCTGCTTCAGCTGGTTTTTCCTAAACATCTCCTCAGTATTTTATCAGAACCACTGCTCAGGTGAAATGGCCAAGTCCAGGCTCCTAAGAAGAGAGAGATCACGCTGGTACAGCACAAGGCGTAGGGACAGTAACAGGCAGGAAGGCAGAATCATGTGGGGTTTAAAGGCATAGTTTGTTTATTTAAGTCTTTAATTAAGGCCTAAACACCCTCGCTCCCCTGACAGCAAGGAGACGGCGGACCACTGTTGATCCACATTTTAGCACTTTTCCATTCACAGTGTAATTTACATTTTCTCCTTCATTGGGTTCTTTTTGTTATTCTTTATAAATAAGATCAGTAAATAATTTAAATCAGCACAGTGTCAACATTTTTATCATTTAATCATTTTATATCAGACTCATACTCATTATTATATCTCTCAGAGTTGTTGGTAATATCTGTATTAGTGTGTTTTCCAGAATAAAAGTCTCTGTGAATGTAAACTCTGTGTGAGGAGATTATAAATGAGTTCTATCCTGTACAGGACAGTAATCTGAGGGGTCCGATGGTGGACCAGCAGTGGTCTACAGTCAGTGGTGTGACAGTGGACCGATATACGCTCTCTGTCTGGGACCAGTGGAGAACACTAGAAAACCACACAAAACACACAAAAGCAGTGCTTCATTCACACATTTGTTGTTGACCTTTATAAATCACACACTGGAATTTATTAATCTGTTTTTATTTAAATAACAACTCTCCATAATTAAGGCAATGAGCAACAACGGGAGCTGTGATTAAACTTTCCTGAAAGAAAATGATTACATAAGTACACATCTATGTTTTGTTAAGGTAAGGGTTAACCCATAACCCATAGCCATAGTCTTTATGAAGATTTACGAAGATAAACCACTGTTCGTCTTGTTTCTCTCTCTGATCCTCACCATGTTAATGTTGTAGGGGGCGATGGTCTGCAGGTCACCTGATGTTTTATAGGCGTGGGTAAAAGAAGTCATGAAAAAACACTTGACTAACAAAAACAACGTAGACACCACAAGCTGTCAGAGCAGCTTCAGTGCTCTTGTTACAGAGCCTCCAGTCTCTGGAACTCTACTGGAGGGATAGAGCCGTCCTTACAGAAGTTATTCCCTGAACTGGGGTTCTGATGAGGCTGAAGGACATGGGTCTAACACATCACTTCAAACTCTACTCTAGGTGTTCAACTGAGATCTGTATTAGTATTTTTTTACTGAGCTATACTTTAAGATCAATATAATGTTTCTGATATTTTTCAGTGGTGTCACTCTGGACTTGATTGTGTTTATCTGTGGTTAAAACATTCACTGTTATATTTATTTATGGATTTTCCATGAACTTCTCTCAGATTCCATCACAGTTTGGGAGCAGTGGCCTCTGGCCCCACCCCCAAGGCCCCGTCTCCATGCCAACACACATACAGTGTATCAATCTGCAGCAGTGACCGTTAATATCAGCATTAACCCTGTGCCCTCCGCCTGCAGCAATTAGCTCACAGTCTTATAAAGAAGTCCCTTACATTTATATAACTCTGAATTAATCAAACTACTGAAGAACTTTCCCTTGTGAAGCAAACTACAGCATTAACTTCTTAAAATAATTATAATAAAACATTAAAAACATTTATAAAATCCTCCAAAACTTTTTTTTTTCTTTAACATTGGTGTAATAATTAACTAAACACACATCTGGAATAAATCAACTTTTAAACTTTCTGTTCAATATTTATTGTTATATATATATTGTCCATTTTCCCTCCAAAACCCAGTCAGAGGTTCACAGGGGGAAAACCCGAAGGCGGAGTCTTTAGGAGCGGGTGGTGCTGGAGGGAAACGCTGCCCAATCAGAAAAGACTCCACCCTCAGCTGCCAGGACCCAATCAGAAAACGTATTCCTCTTAACCAATAGGAAGAAAGACGCTCTGGAGGCGGTGAGATGCCACCGGGGGGCAGTACTGAGCAAAGCGTGTGTTTAAAATCTACATGTTTACTGTTAAAGTGAGGACCCCAAAGAAAAATGGTCACGTGACACTACAGGCTCCGGGACTCAGTAGCGGCAAAACAAAGTGAGGACCGGGGTTTTGGGCTTCACTTCGAAAAATGTCCTCACAAGAAGACCGTTTATCTATAGCTGATCCTAGTATATTATACTGAGACCCACCCCCACCACACACACACACACACACATTCTCTCTCTCTCTCTCCCTCACACACATTCTCTCTCTCTCTCTCTCACACACACACCTTCCATCTCTCTCTCTCTCTCTCACACACACACACACATACACAGACACACATCACACCCTCACACATTCTCTCTTTCACACTGACATCCTCACACACACCTCACACACATTCTCTCTCTCTCTCACACACACACACACACCTTCCATCTCTCTCTCTCTCACACACACACATACACAGACACACATCACACACATTCTGTCTCACACACACACACATCCTCACACATATTCTCTCTCTCTCTCACACACACCTCAGACTTATTCTCTCACACACACACATTCTCTCTCTCTGTCACACACCTCACACACATTCTCTCTCTCTGTCACACACCTCACACACATTCTCTCTCTCTCCCTCACACACACACACCTCACACACCTTCCATCTCTCTCTCACACACACACACACCTCACACACTCTCTCTCTCTCTCTATTTTTTAATCACCATTTCCTTTTGACACTTTGTATTTGTTTATTGTTTGTTTCTCTTTATTATTTTAACAGAGATTTGAGAATTTTTATTGTTTCATTTTATTGTGTCACAGGTTTATTTTGTGTTTGTTTTAATATTTTGACAATGGGAGTGTAACTGTGTATGAAACAGCAGTGCTCTCACACACACACACACAGATCAGTGTTTACTCCACGTCACACACTCGCACTGGTGATCCACTCCAAACATAGAACCCAGCGTAGAGGGGCTCAGTGAATGTGGCAGTGAGTGTGTGTAAGTGTGTGAGCGTGTGTGTGTTGGGGGGGATGGTGTAGAAGGACAGAGTGCCCCCCTCCCAGTCCAGATACACCCCCACTCTCTTAGAGGGAGAGGGAGGGGCAGGGATCTCAGTTTCCTGTTTATTGTGGAGGAGAGAGAAACCGTTCTCAGAGCAGCGCAGACTCCAGGAGTTTTTATTGCGTCCAAACCAACACTCAGCTCCACTTCCTTTCCTCTGGATTCCTCCGTATGACACTGAGATATAAACCCTCTCCCCGCTCCACTCCACCTCCCAGTAACAGCGTCCAGTCAAACTCTCCACACTCAGAACCTGCTCAAACCAGTCAAATCTCTCCGGACGATCTGGATACGACTGACTCTTTCTCACACGCTCCACCTTCTTGTTTCCCTCCGACAGAATGAGACGAGTGTTCGCTGTGTTTGGATCCAGAGTGACATCACACACATCTACACACACAATACACACACATTAGAGAACACACCGTCACACACACATCTACACACACAATAAACACACATTAGAGAACACACCATCACACACACACATCTACACACACAATAAACACACATTAGAGAACACACAGTCACACACACATCTACACACACAATAAACACACATTAGAGAACACACCATCACACACACACATCTACACACACAATAAACACACATTAGAGAACACACAGTCACACACACATCTACACACACAATAAACACACATTAGAGAACACACCATCACACACACACATCTACACACACAATAAACACACATTAGAGAACACACCATCACACACACACATCTACACACACAATAAACACACATTAGAGAACACACCATCACACACACACATCTACACACACAATAAACACACATTAGAGAACACACAGTCACACACACATCTACACACACAATAAACACACATTAGAGAACACACCATCACACACACATCTACACACACAATAAACACACATTAGAGAACACACCGTCACACACACATCT